>NC_058048.1:21691302-21916302 GCF_020085105.1 Siniperca chuatsi
TATACCAAAGTGAACAAAAACCTCTCTCTCTCTCTCTCACACACACACACACACACACACACACACACAAAAAAAAAGTCCAATAAATTGAAAGACTAAGGAAGGTGTCCATCAGCTGAACTGTTGACTGGGTAATGTGACTGAAATCAATATCACAATATTAATAAGAATATTTTTCTGATGTCACATTGCTGTATATCACATAAAATAAATGATCTTCAAACAAATGTTCGATTGATGTTAAATGCAATGAACCGTAATGCATCTTATTTTCTTTCAGACATTTCTACATCTCACTCATTTACATACAAAGTTTAACGCCAGTCTCCATCGACATTCACATCAACACACTGCACAGCTGTGTCTTCCTAACTTACACACAAGCCCTATTCTTTGTTGTCATTCTCATTAGTCTTAGTAATGTCTCAGTGTTTTAAATTCAGTGGTGGAGGTAGTAGTCAGATCCTTTACTTAAGTAAAAGTACTAATACCATACTGTAAAAATACTCAAGTTACAAGTAGAAGTCCTGCATTGTAAATGTTGCATGTTGTGAGTAAAAGTATAATCAGGAAAACATACTTAAAGTATTAAAAGTAAAAGTACTCTGCAGAAAAATGCCCCCTGTAACTGTTGTATTATTAGCCTATATAATTACATTATTATTACCCATGCATTCATTTAAAAGCAAGATTTTACAGGTTGAGGTGGAGCTAATTTTTAACTGTTTTGTATAGGACTGCAACTACTGATTATTTTTATTATGGATCAATCTGCTGATTATTTTCTCCAATAATCGACTGATTGGTTTGTAAAAATTCTGAAAATAGTGAGAAATAGCGTCACAATTACCCAGAGCCCAAAGTGACACCTTCACAATGCTTGTTTTGTCCAACTAATAGTACAAACCTAAAATTATTAAAAATAAATACAAATTATTAAAATAATCAGGAAGGAAAATCAGCAAATCCTCACATTTGTAAAGCTGGAACCATGAAATGTTTTTGCATGAAAAATGACTCCTTATGATTATCAAAATAGTTGCCAATTCATTTTTTGTTAATCGACTAATCGATTGATTAATTGACTAATGGTTTCCGCTGTACTTCTATATACTGCTGGGTAGTTTAATTCATAACAAAACAACATATTTTATAAGCTCTTTGTATGTTTTGTGTGCAAACATCTTAATTTATAAAGTAACTACTAACCAAAGATGTCAAATAATTGTAGTGGAGTAAAAAGTACAATATTTCCCTCTGAAATGTTGTGGAGTAGAAGTAGAAAGGGGCATGAAAAGATAATACTCAAGTGAAGTACAAGTACCTCAAATTGGTACTTAAATACAGTACTTGAGTAAATGTTCTTTTTGCTTGGACAACTGAATTTTACTAAACAACAACACGATGTGGTCATGTATTTATGATTTATCATCATCTATGATATTTGTCATAATTATGGTCATATGATCATATCACACACGATTTTTCTTTCCTGCTTCATAAACTAAACTAAACATTCACCGCACTGGTCCTCTCGTTGGCCACACAACTTCAAACCTCGTGGCAGAGTCATCTCCACTTCAAGTTCAAGTCTCATTTCTTCATCCAAAGAGAGGACACATTTTCAGATGCGTGACCTTTGTTTGTTCCACAGCATTTGAACATTGACAATAAGACTGCAAAGCCATCATCTGAGTGGTACTTTCATGTTATAGTGAATCTGTATTTTCTGCCCTTCAATCAAAGATCACTATTGAGAACTAACTATATCGCCTAATTTCAAGCGGAAGAATCTCACAAACCATCATATCCATCCTAACTTATAGCATTGATACTCAACACAAATGTAAGTCTTTGGGCGTGCTTGTCATGAGAAAAACAGGTTAGGCACTTCATTTCTTGGCAGCTGTATGTAGATACTGTTGAGACACACAATGTGCTGACTTTGCTTTAATTCCTTGCTCAGGGGCCGGATAACCAACATACTGTGTGCAGCAGTGTGCGATTCAGTCTTTCAGGATGGGCTCTCGCTATGGTTGGGTAGAACATGCAAATGAATTTCTAGTTCTCTTTGCAGCTAAAGGATTTTTCAAACTGGCTTGCGTTTGAAAGCATATCTTTCGATATGGATTTAGACTATGGGCACATTTTCTCTCAGGATGCCACTGAACAGGCAACGCCTTCTTCATTCTTTCCCATTTCTGATTTCCATCAGAACTGTGTTTAAATGAACTCACTTTCATTACTCAAGTTTATAATTATTCATTATATTTGAGTACATTATTGAGTTATATTTCTCACTTCTTTGACAAAAATAAATATTGCTAAGCATGCTGCCCTACGTTCGGGTGCAGCTGATTGCCGTAAGGAAAAATCCTTGGATGCGGTTAGTGTTATCACAATACTGGAATTTCTAACTTCAATACAATACCTTGAAAAATATCAATATTCAATACCATGGGGAAAAATTGACACAAAATTGAGGGCATAAACAGTGAATTGTGTGTCTCAACAGTGAAACCTCTTAGTCTGGCATACCAAACAGCAGGGGATGATTTATTAATACAAACATTTTATACAAGTATTCCCTAGTTCAACAGACACAGAATGGCTAACACTACAGGCTACAGCATAGGTGCACTGTGGGACTCAACTTCATCATTGTTCAATAAAAGATCAAATGCAACAAAACACCTTCTACAATCAGCTGATGTTAACTCCACATGATAAAATCTCTCATACGGGGTAAAATCCAGATTTCAACTTGCTGTCTGACTAATGTGGAAGCTGGTGTGAAGAGATAGATTTGATATTTTCTACATGTTTAAAAAATAGCCTGTACCCAGTCTTACAACATAAAATCTTAAGCACACACAGACACATAAAGCACATTATGGTGTCTCATGGTGCTAAGGGAAATTTATCTATAGAAAATAATCACATTGATAATATTAATCACTTAAAGATACCCATAACTCTGCTGCTGCAGGATCTATTTTCTGTGATAGCCATGCTATAACACACCTACTAAAATCCTCAACAGCCTACATAATTGCACAATTCTCTTCTTTGTTCACCTAATAGGTAAACCAGAATAGCACATCCTTTGTGCCAAGAACATTTGTTGTCACTGGTCCTGCCTGACCACAGGAGCAAGAAATTGGCAGCTGGATTGGACTCACAGTGTGCCAGAGAGATGTCATCATGCCAAGCCATAATTTGATCAAATCTGCCTTTCTTTGCTTTGCCACTACTCTGCATACCCACTGTACAATTTAGCACCCTTCTTGGTATTAGTGCAATTCCCAATATGTTTTCATGCCAAGGAACCACAAATTGCTGCATTGTAGCCATGGCCCCCCACAAACAAATCAGTTATAGTATTTTCCAATTCTGTGCAAAGCAGAGCACAATCTAATATGGAAAACTGGTATTAAATAACAAAGATAACGTGCTATTTCCTTATGATGGTGTAGGCTACATGATATTCAAGTTATTACTTTTCAGAGTATTTTATCCTTTCCTAAAACTCACCTTCCTCAACAAAAACCTGCACTAGTCCAGTTGCTTTTTTTCCTAATTTGTTCTCAATTTAGGATGTCCTCGTTTTACATTTTGGTAACAACAGCAACATTTAACATTGTGTTCATGCTCAGTATTCATTGTAGTTACTTTATTCACTAAAAGGTCACTATTATGATTTTACCTCATGGCCAAAAATGTATGTGTGTATTTCCTCCCCAAAGTTCCCTCTCATTGAGAAACAGAATTTAAACAAGCCATTATTCAGCATTGGCTAAGTCTGCGCTGAACCCTATTGCTTTGAATTGGAGGGACAGGATACACATTAAACCAAAGAAGAAGAAGCAGTAAAACATCTGTAAAACATCTGCTCTATCTACAAGCAAACAGCCTATTTAGTTATTCTAAAACATACTTAAAACCCTGCTCTGCAACTTAACACTAGCTCTTAATTTTTTAGTGAGGCCATACTAGACATAAGAAAAGCTATGAAGGAAATATGCTGGGGTCTCACGACTGTCCTGCCCTCAATTATGTGCTTCCGACATAAAGATTTAGATTACCTACTTTGGTATTTTTAATGCAGGTTAGAATAACATTCTGGTTTTTGTTATTATTTTTTGATTGAGTAAGCACTGAAACTAAATGGCTGCATTTCTGTCTTTATTCTGTCCGAATGGTATCCTGGCTGCTTACCTGATCTTTCACTACGCATGTTAAATGTAACTGCAAAAAAATTATTTCTAGAGCAACCTCAGGAACTCTTCAATAATTTAACAACTTCAAACTTCATTTAGATTTTATTGTAATATTCACTGGTGTCAGTGAATCATCAAAAGTGTGCAATTTGGTTAAATGACAGACTCTGACTAGAAACGATCAAATTGATTAAATTAAATGAATCCTGTGGACTCTACCAGCTCTACTCACCAGCTTCCAATTAAATATTGCATAGAATGCTAATTCTCCTTACATATAAATCACAGCATGGCCTTGCCTAGGTATATATAGACAATAAATGATATGCTGCACCCCTACAAGCCTGCATGTACTCTAAGGTCCCGTATTATTGATCTATTTGTAATTCCACAATTAACAAAAACTGATGCCAAACACCTTTCTCCCACAGAGATCCCTTTTGTGAAACCATCTGTCTTCACAGTTCAGCATATCAGAGAAACTTTTATTTTGAACTTTTTTTTATTGCATATTGCAGTTTCTATCCTGAGTATTATGCTGCAGTCTTCATGTGGCCACAGTTTCCCCCCACACACATATACACATCCATTACCATAATGTCACTTGTTTTGCCTGGGCTCTATGTTGTTTTCCATTAGACTAGTTTAGTTTTTTAGTCATTAGTTGATATTTGTTTTACAGCTGGTTGGTGTTTTTGTCCTCAAGCAGTGACAGTTTTAGTTATATTTATGTTTATATTATATCTATGTTCACAGCTTTTACTTTGCACCTATGAAAGTGTGATGCAATACATACATGCAGGGCTATAAAATGCAAACTTGCCACCGTGTAGTTTTGCCTAGTGAGTTTCTTTCAATGACCTAATAAGCTGAAACATGATTCCGAGGTATTCTGTCTATTTTACGTAAATGGGTAACACTATGTACTACTGTACTTCCTAGTAAAATTTGAGCACTTCGCAATATTACCATATATATAAATGATTATTTTTACAGCGTTTAACATCTCCCTGCCCCCACCCCTACACACCCATTAGACTTCTCACCAGGACTATATGGACATGTACAGACTGATTGATTGGTATCTCCCTTGCTCTTCACTCAGTTTGTTGAACCTCTTAGGGCGGGAAAACTTTCACTGTTATCTTTATTAGTCCATAATGTGTGGTCACATGATGTGGTCACATCATAGCGCCACCCAACTTCCACCTATAGGTCTAATCAGCCAGGGTGATTGAAAATACCTGTGTGGGTGGGTAGGGTCTTTGAATGATGAGGTGCTCCAACTTTACTTGACAGTAATGGCTTTTACAATAGGCTTTTTTCACAGCAGACATTTTGACTTGTCATAGTAGGAAAAGGAAGCATTAACGATGGCTCTGTTATATTCAAGTTTTCCAGTAAGCCAACAGTGTGACAGCATGCACAATAGCAGGACTCTGAAACCAAAGCAACTAAATGGAGTCTTCAATGAAAAGGGCCCATATAGTTTTAAAACCCCAGAATTATCTTAGCTTTTCAAGAAGATGGATTAAAGAAAACTTCAATGCAAAAATACATTGTGAAATGGAGGCTAGTAGAACACTAATTCAGAAGTGGGGTGGGATCTCTTTTTGTCTTTATAATGAAAGAATTGTGACATCTAGGTGACATCCTGCCAGTAGCACAAGATTAATGCCGTAACTACCTAGCCAAGTGTAATCCTTGTGTCGTATGTGGGGTGCAGTATGAGGACCTAAATGCAGAAGACCAGAAAGCGGTATGAGGATGAGGTAGCCGGATGACTACAGTATTTATTGGGTGACGTAGCTTATAGGCAGATACAGATCCGGGTACAGAAAAACGGGTTACCGGCTGGCAGTGGTAGAAACAAGGAAATTAGTCCAACGAGGCTAAACAAATCCAACAGGGAGCGGGCAAAGTCCAGAATCCAGACACAGTCCAAGGGAGACAAAGAATAATTCCAGCTCACTCAACAGAAACAACTGCCTGGCCGCTTGACAACGGCACAAAGAAACACGCACATGATAGGGACACAATGAACAAAGGACAAGACCCGGACTAAATACACTATGGAAGGTGAGACAACGAGATACAGGTGCAAACAATCAAGGAGGGGCCAACAGCGCTATGAGTAGTCAGAAAGACTAGAAAGGCACTATATAAGTACAGTCCATTTACCATTTAACAATCAAAACTGGAGGGAAAGCAAACAAAGACAGGAAGCAAAACCACAAGACACACAAGGGGAGGAGAATACTAGAAAATAAAACAGGAAATATGACAAAACCTTGTCCTTTACTATACATCAGACCGGCATATATGGGTACTTCGCGAAACGTCATGGCCGTGCTCCTTTTTGGGGGATAGAAAACCTAAAAATCAATAGATTTTAATGAAATTTGATGTGTGTTTGGATTACACTTTTGACAAGTTTGTATTTATATACCTCATGTTAAACAAGCCTTTGTTTTTGTGAGCGTTTGTGATACCTTGATAAATTAAGGTTGATCAGTCAGCCATAATGCTCCTTCAGGCTTCCCCGTCCAAGTGGATCAATGACCCAACACAGTGGCCAGACATTGCTTATCCGGACATCTATACATATTTAAATCACTAGGTAGTGTTAGGCTAAGTGTTGTCTGTAAATAACCAACCTGCTAATAACCAGCTCAGATTTAGTTGGAGACGACAGTCACGTTTACTGCTACTGCTATACTGTAGCCTATGGCTGTACTCCAGCAGCCTCCCACTCAATAGCGATCCATCGGTAGTAGGGCCTAACTGTCACCAGCATCATTTAGCTATTTACCACACAGACAGTGATTGTTCATGTTTCTTACGTGCCTCAAATCTCACTGTGAAAGCTTTGGTAATTAGTACGGTTGTTTCTAGTTTCACTGTAGTTTCTCATGTTAACATATGTGAAAGCGCTATTCTTTACCCCAAACAGGGGCCCGGCCTTGGCGCTTGATGACGTGATGCTGGTCTGATGTAAATTCACTTTCCAAATTCTCTGTGTGAAGTTTATGCATTACATAGTTTCCCCAGAAATTCCAACATTGAAACGAAACAAGTACACTACTTTTGATAAAACAATGCAAAGCTTCACCTTTGATAGATGTGAAAATCAGTCACTGTGACATTACACCTGTCTGATGACACAAAATGATGATGATGATTCATAAGTGTCCAAAATCTCAAATTACTGCTCACTGTAAACTGTGTTTGGTATGTAGGGAACAGCAAATGAGTGAATTCAGACACAGTGCCAGATTCCTGCTGGGTTTTATTGTAGACATAATGAGAGACCTGCAAAGCCGTGTCGTGTCGTCGTAGTTTGTAAACATAGTTGAGCTGTTTCAGTGTAAAACAATAAGTGGTAAGACAAACTGAAATGAAAATCTCATGTCACTATCACCAGGGCTGGGTTTAAAAAAAAAGATTTTCCGATTCAAATCGATCTTCATTTGAATTATCCCATGTTGATTCATAAAATCTGAAATCGATCTTTTACTATATGCCTTTTCTCATGGATGTGTGACACTTTAATCCCGTTAGGGCTTGTGTCCATATAACCTAGCCTTTTTTTCTAATCTTTCTAACAATCTATCTTTTTTTCTTTTAATGCAGAAATAACAGCACAACATTTAGAAATGCAATACTTGATGATTAATGGACATTATTTCAACCTTTAATGTCAAGTTTTTTTTCTTAATATTTATATATTTATTTAGAATGTAATGGTTGGGGAAACACTGGTGCGTCTGAGCAAAATTGATATTGTTACTAAAAAATCCCAAAGAGAATCGATATTGAATCGAAACGAATCAGGACCTTGTGAATCGGAATCAAATCGATTTGGGAAATCAGTGGTGATACCCAGCTCTAACTATTATGATAGGACCATCTGCTGTCTGTCTACAAAGTTTACCGAGCCATACTGTGACTGTGCGTCTGTAACCTTTTTCACTTTAGTGAAATTGAAAGTAGTTGAGTCGACAAATTTGTCTCTAAAATCTGTTTACTCATCATGCTGGGATGTTGTACTGGGTTTTTTTTTCCAGGTTTGATTGAGTAAGCATCAGAAATATATTAATTGGAACACAAAGGTGTAAAAAGCTATCCACTGAGAGACATGTGTCATGCACAAATACATAAATCACTGAAAGAAAAACAACTTGACATGCTAGACATGTCAGCTATTTGGCTGCAATATGGTTAAAGCTACTGTGCAACGTTTTGCTATGAAGCAGGAA
Source organism: Siniperca chuatsi (assembly GCF_020085105.1). Lineage (NCBI taxonomy): Eukaryota > Metazoa > Chordata > Actinopteri > Centrarchiformes > Sinipercidae > Siniperca > Siniperca chuatsi. The sequence continues at coordinate 21,699,782 of NC_058048.1, forward strand.
ATGCATTGTTAGACCCTCCCTTCTTCGCTGCAGTTAGTCAAGTTAATTCCCCAGCATGTGTCACTCATGAATCACTCATGGAGCCTACATTGAGTTAATAATTATGCCTAGAGCTACCACAGGCACTTTAGAATCAGACAGTTAATACAGGCAATCTACATTTAAAAGCACTGCTGACGGTTACATGAGCCAGTCATGTCTGCTGCATGTCACCACAGCTATCATTAACAGTGGTGTAGAGTTTTTAAATATGAGAGAAGTGTGTGGGTTGTTTTATTATTATCATTACTATTTTGGGCTTTTTGCCTTTATTTTGATAGTGCAGTTGAAGATAGACAGGAAAGGAGAAGAGGGAGGGGGGCAAAGGGCCACAGGCTGGACTCAGCCTTGGAATATGGGGCATGCGCTCTAGGTGAGCTACTGGTGTGCCCTGAGAGGTGTGTTTTTATAACAAAACCTTATGAAGACAGGGCATTTAGTGCATATTTGGATGACACCTGTGCACCTCTGAATATGATGACAGCTTCATTTTACACATTTTTTGGATCATGTTTTACACTAGTCTAGTAAACAAAAGCTAATCACACATACACTGTAAGCTAAAACAACTTGCTGGCAGGCACACAAGTGTAAGGCAGAGACTGAAACTAACTCCAAACAACAATCCATAACCAAGACAAACTGAACCCAATCCAAAATGTGACCACGCTCAACAATCAATAACCACAATTATGATGCTGATCAACAAACCAAACCAAGTGGCTGCAAATGCCACACACACACACACACACACTGTACACTTAATAAGCAACAAGAGAAGAGAACAGCACACTGCCAACTTAATGCTCAGTGCAGAACAGCAATGCAAAATATAATTTCTAAAAAATTACTTACTTTGTCTTCTGAATTTTTCAAAGATATTGCCAAAGGGGGTCAGGAGTATCTGAGTGGGCTTCTTTTCGTCTTATCATGAAGCTGGCACACCTTCTACAGTGTCTCATTATATCAATTGTCCATTATGTGCCGTGCATCATTGGAAGGCATTAGTCCTGTCGTCTTGTATTCTCCATACTGCGTGGCTATAAAAGTGTGGCATTTATCTGACAATCCAGTCCATTATCTCAGGGAGGAACAAACTTTGCAACAGTTACTCAAACCAGGGGAAAATCTCTTTTGTCCTCCGTCAAATCTAGCTGGTCCAAACTTCTGTGCCTCCAAAGTTTGTTAGTTCTTGAGCGTTAGCTGTCTATGCTAACATCTTCATCCTGCTTGTGGCTAGCAACAGGTGTTCAGTTGTGTTTCTAGTCGTGTGTGTCCTTTTAATTTTGTTGGTGGGTTGCTGGCCCCAGCAGTCTGTGCCTCTCTCTCTCAAGTAAGTTAACTAAGTTATTTTAATCATGGCTTTAACATTTGATACTTCTGCACTGATAACTTATTAGCAGTTAGTTCAAGACACAGAGCTAAGCCCAACACAAAATGTCAGAACCCCAGCGAAAGTTTGACACCACATACCGTTTTTCATTTAAAGACACCTTAAACGGTCCCCTGCCGAGTTGGTACAAGAATATTTCCTGGAATGAACAATAAAGAAGGTTTATAGCTGGTTGCGCCAAACAAAGGTTGATAAAGCAGGTAATTTATTAATTTAATCTCATTAGTTATTATTTTATATCTAATTATTTAAATTATTAATATACATTTTTGATGCTACCTGCAACAAGAGAAACAACCTGTGAAACAAATTGAGTAGTTTTAAAACGGTTTTGTTTATTGTTGGGTTTTTTCCGAAGTTGGCCTTCGAAAAAAAAAATCTATGTGATTGTATTGTAATCATTGATGCAAAATTTCATAACACTGATTACATGAAAGGCACAAACAAAAGCTGGGTCATTTCTAAATTATGTTACCACCACCAAATTAAAATTCAATGACATCTGTCTGCATAAGGGTGTGATGGATTAATGCATGAATAAGACCTGCCATGGTGGAAATATATTTTTGATTTTTTACAAGTATGTTGGGCATACATTGTCTTAGTGTCATAATTGACATTTCAGAAATGGTAAATGCGTCAAAAATATTGTAGATTAACATATGAAAAGAAGAATAACTCACATTTATACTTGAATGGATGAATGCAGTTTGAATGACAAAATGAACTAAAATAATATAGTGACTTGATTTTACTCATGGATAAAAGCATATTTTTTATAATAGTTTTTTTTTTTTTTGGGAAGACATGTCACAGTGAGAAAAGCACAATACATTTAATGATCGCTGAATTCAGTGTCCTGATAGTGTACATGCTGGCTCACTGTCACACTGTCATGGTTAATTGGGACACTTGGAGGACAGAATGGAGCCCTCATCAATGTTATAAGTAAAACCTGTGCTTTTCCACCTACGATAAGTAAAAATGTCAGAAAAGAACGAGTATTAATACATGTATGCAAATTTAAATGTTTCTGTTCCATCAACCCAGTCACTATAGGTATGTTACTGAGATATATTTGGGTAATGTCTCAACCAATGGGATGTAACCATTGGATAAATGGGCCGTGAAAAAAAAACAGACTAGTAATGTATTATTACCATAAAGAAACTCACAAAACAATACATCTCAACAAGGTTACCAAAAAAAAAAAAAATGCAGTCACTTTAATGACGTAAAACGGCACGTTATCAAACAAATATAGTTTTATAGCATACCGTGGTAGAGGAAGGGCAATTCTTTTGCAAGACAATTGTGTGCATGATGGTAACAGAGCTGATATAAGTTATGGTTTGTGTGATTTGTTTAGAGTCCAGGTCATTTAGATGCCTGAGCTCCACCAACATGTTTCCCTGCAAATTAAATGTGTCCACTCTGTAACAAAATGTTAAAAGGATGAAAAATGAATGCCTGAAAATATCACTGGGTCTAAAAGGTGTCCATTGTGAGGAATGACTCTTATAATAACTAACTGCCATGGTCTACACATTCCTTTCTCATTTGTACTTTTTCATTGTAACACACTGGTCAATGCAACTGTTGTGCAACAGCATAATTAGTTACAGAGAGCAGGAGTTATGCAATTTAATTTATCATTTATGCAATTACACATGTTCCCCTACCATTCATCTATGATGCATGGGCCTTTTAGCAGTCATTGTGAAGGCTTATTATATGAACAATGCTTCTCAGAACAATGGTTATCTATAATTATATCTGTGTTATCTGTAGGCTCATTACAGTCCGTTTGTACAAACACATTACGATACACATTACAACTACATTTTGACATCAAATTACAGGATATGTCAATTTGCAAAGCTTCATATACGACCAAACATCATCATGTGTCCGCGGTATATCCCAGCATTATTTCCAGGCTGTTGGTTAATGACTTCATGGGCTAAAGCCTACGATATGGGCTGTTGTGTGTCATTCACACTGCAATCCTATCAATCCAACACCCCCATTATTCCATCAACAACCTGTCAGTGCAGAGGAGAGTGAAAAACAGAGGCAGCAAGAGATTGCGCATGAAGAACACAAGCAGCTCCAAATTAGATGTTTTTCTGTGGCAAAGACCTCATATGAGTTCCTACATGCCTGAGAGAACGGGAGTTGGATTTTAAATAGGAGGGAAAGGAAATATTGTGTTGTCAAAGGCTTGCTTCCAGGGAAACAAACATCAAACGTAAGCGTGTCACTGTGTGACAATGTACCTCCTAGGGGGGGAATTGTGAGACTTTTAAGAACTGAAACTTTAATAACTCAGGAATTACTTACTTGGTTTTTGACAAGAAGCGCTCTGTTTGAAAAGGTGAGACTCAAAAAAAGCCAAGAATGTTCCTATTCATGTTCAAGGTTGAAATTCAGCTGGATTCATTGACTGACCAAAAATAACTCTCTCTCTCTCAGCTAGTGTTTTCCCTGTCACAGAAACGTGTTCCTCTTCTCTGGGTGGATAAGAAGAACCATGTCTAGCCATATGCATCTTGCAAGAATTTGAAATCCGTTTGATACGCCCTCCCCTGAATTAATGGCCTAGATACACACTGCTTCTCATGGCAGTTGAATTCACAATCTATATGGGTCTACATACAGAAGCCAAAAGCATAGACCTACAAAAAGACTCAGTCACTGTGCACATTTCAGTCTCAAATAAGCCAAGTCGAGCCCTTTTGAGGCATTTGTTAGATTATGACCGGCAGATTATTTGGGAAAGTAATTGTCCCCAGGTGTTATGAACATTTCAATCTTATTCTCCACCCCCATGGTGCTCAACTGTAGAGCTTAGGCTCAGAGGAAAATCTCTTCCCTCAATGGAAGGAAAGGAAAAAAGAGGTCCAAACAGGCACAAACACAGTAAGTATGTGTAGCCAATCAGCTTTCTGCTTTTCTTGAGCATGCTGTTCCTCTGGGCCCGTTGATCCAGGCAAAGAAAAGTCCTCTTTTCCCCCCCAGGATCTGTAATACCTGCATGATGAGTGCGACGATGCTGCCAGCTGCAGCAGCCACACTCAATCCCACCATCTCAACGCACCACACACAGAGAACACACAGGCCTGAGAGCAGCCAGTGCAAAACACTCTGAAGCTCTTTACAGCCACCTGCTGTGCTTGATGTAACACAGCATTTTGCACTGATGGAAACACTGTATTACATGAAAAAACTAATAACGTGTATGTGATGCTTTGTTAAGATAAATAGCCAAGATGTACGTAATTAATTAGCCGTATAATTGAATATTGAATTGGTAACACTTTGTTTTTATGAGTCTGTAATTTTAATGTCCTAGGAAATATCCTGGAAAGAACTATGTAATGTAGTACAGTACAGTTTAGGTAGTTGTGTTGAGTTTATAAGCGGTTGATGATTTGCAGAGGAGATTTCTGGAAGAAACTGCTCTATTTAAACACAACTAAATATTAATTCATTCTTAATTTATGATTTGACACATATATGTTGAGTTGTATACTTGCCTGTAAACAAATTTCACATTTTTGCATGTTCCGCTGACCTGCTGTCCTCCAAGACTCTCTAGGTTACACTACAAATTCATTGTAAAATGTTGTGTACCGGTGGAACAAATAATTAGTACCAAATTACACAGTCCTTTCCAAGAAGCTTTCTATGAATTACAGATACATATCAGCTCCTTTTGAGGAAATTATGGGAAATTATGAGACATGTAAAATAAAGTGTTAAAAGCCTTAAAATGGGCTCCAGACACAAAAAGACATTATTATTTGATCTTTTCTGTCAGGGACACCAGATTGCAGAGTATTGTATTGAGCTGGAATACAAGCCCCTTGAGCTGTCAAGGGGCTGAAATTGCTTATGTAAAGGGTTCATAGTGTAGCCCACACCTGTGTGTCAAACAAGTCAAATGTCTTCCAACAGTAAATCTTATTTTATAGTTTAGTTTTTATAATGACTTAATTAAGTATACAAAGGTTAAAGGTCCTGACTTTGCATTTTGAATGCAGACTTAAATGCTGCCTTGAACTGCTATTTAAATTATACTTGTACTTGTCATGGATGATTTGCATCCAGCATATCAAATCGCCCATCTCCAGGAGAAAACAGCATCACAGTGGTTCAGAGGATGATCTGGGATCCATTGTCCATGCTTTCCCATTAACACCGGGACGGTTGTCTTTTGTGATTATTACTTAGCGCATACAACAATTAGCAGTGTGGTCTCTCTTGTGTGTTTTCATTAATACAAAATGCTGTTCACACACAGCAGTAAATGACTCCACCGCATAGGTAAATTTTGCAATTAATCTTTGTAAATGGAAGTCTCTCTAGCATGAAATGCTTTTTACTCTCTTTGTGTTAAGGGAATTTTGTGGCATTTTCATTCATTTTATTTATACATTCAAACATGCAGATGTTTCTTGTATGCCATTTCAGAGATTTACAGTACTTTAGCAGACTTGCCCCATTTACAATGTCAAGAGATAGCATTATTCTATAAAATAAATTGTAAATCTTAATCTTAAATGTCTTTTTATCCGTGTAATTCCATTTATAGATATATTCCATATAACAGATACTATTGGTTAAACAGTGAAATAGGAGTCCTCACATGTATTTTTAGCAGATTTTTTAGGTTTTGTTGATTTACCAGTGTTTTTGAACGTTGACCACAGATATATTTGCACCTTGACTGAGGTTCAAATGCTGTATTTTGAGCTTTACCTCTCCTCAGTGCCTTCAGGTTTTTATCTTAGGACTTATTCCTCTTTGCAGAGCTTTTCAGAGCTTGCAGATTTTTGTTTCTGTAACTGACTTAATGTCAAGCTCCAGAAAAAAACTCAAAACACATTCCTCCTCCCATCGTTCTTTCTGTTAATTAAGATTCATCAGAGCTAATTCACTATGGTAATTTTGTCATTGAACTGCTGGAATGGAAGATTAGTATGTAGACACCCCGCCTTTTTCAAATATGCACAGCAGGAAGTATGGCAACAAGATGATATTTTCAAAGATCTGGGTCTTCAGACCACAACTGGATGCTAGGAAAAGAAATAGCCACGCCAACCCTGGACTAAGGAAGAATTGGACACAACCGTCAGATTTTAAACAAAATAAGGTCCATAAATGTCTTGGGCTTCATTATTTGCATTCTGAAATACAGCTGCTTCACCTTCTGCTGACAAGTTCAAGAAGGCCACATTTGATCCTTTACTTAAAATCTAATGAAGACCGTTGGCACTGGCTGCATGCATTTAAGAGAAAACACAGATGGTTATATGATGTAAGCTAAAAACAAAGCAGCTGACTGATATAAAATCTCAGCATAAAACATTAATTTACTACAAGTTGTGCAACATCACTCTCTGCATCTTTCCCTGCAATTAAACCACAACACTGAAAACTAATGTGAGCATTAGCAACATGTAGCATATGCACCTACCTTTCACCCTTTATAATCAGCCCTGGGCTCAATTTGGGAAACAATGATTAATTCTGCAGACATGCTGCACTTCCACACCTCAGTAACAAGAAAGAAACCTTGTCAGTATGTGTTCCACCTTCTCAGCACGTGACTGATGAACAACTATTATAATCATCTTGATTCGCACTAGGACACTTCCCCCCATCATCAGATAATTAAGCTGATTTAGTCACACTTGAAAACAGATGATGTGTGAGGGTAGTTCTCTGAACTCCACATATCTAAATTAGTTTTTTTAATTTGAGCATAAAGAACTTTGAGTGTACAAGATCAGTGAGATTACATACCGTCTCATCAGTGTAGTTTAGTACAATTGTTAAGATGTGTACAGCAGGAATAAAATAAATAAGTACAGTGCCGTGTACGTTAATACAGCCAGATAGATTTTAGACTCATTGTTCTGTTCAGTTTGGGGACTTAAAAATGTAAATGTTTCTTTTAGTCAATTTTTTGTTGTTCTTCATTCCCACCAGGTATCCATTCGCCGTACACGTACTCTCTGCTTATAGTGGTATTCTTTCAGGTGCTTTTTCAAAGCATTTGGAATGGGAAGCATGTTAATGCCATCGTAGGTGGTGCAGCTACTTATGGCCGCTCGGCAGATATGTTGCAGGGTGAAGGGCTGTGTGCGGTGGATGGGGTTGGACAGCAGGGGCTCGAAGAACATGCAGGAGTTGGGGTCCTTGTAGTGCTCCAGCAATCCTGTAACTGTGGGAGCGTGGAAGACGCTGGGGTCGTGCACGTCAAAGCTAAAATTGTGGTTCCATTGTTCAATGCGTGCGTGTAGCGAGCGGCCGTAGCGGCGGAAGCTAACAGAGAAGAGGTAGTCTTCCTGGGCAGAGTCGCGCAGGAGGAAGGTGCCTTCAGGCTTTCCCTCCAGCAGCGTCTCTGCCTCGTAGCGGTCCATGACCCCCCAGTAACACGGGAGGTTGGTGATCTGCAGCAGGTCTGGAACTAAACAGTGAATGTAATCAATCTGAGTGTGAATGCGGTAGCCATCCTGAGATTTGTGCTGCTCAGTCTGAGGAAGTATGGCCCTAGAAGGCATGCTGGTCGCTGTAACCTCTGGGTCAACCAGAGGGTCAGAAATAGTATCACAGGTGTGGACAGAGGCTGAGGCTGAGGCCACCACCTCATCCAGAGTGTCCAAACAGCTCTGTAGTAGGAGCTGGTGCTGCTGCTGTCTTTGGAGAAGAAGCTGCTGTTGCTGATGAACGGAGGCTCGGTCAGCCCCGGCTAACTCATTCATACCGTGAGCCAGCTTAGGGCCATGCTTGTAGAGAGGGTTAATTTGGGCAGTCACCTCAAATGTGTGGATCTCTGCATTGGGTGGTGGCTCAACACCTTGTTCGATGCTGATGCGCCTGCGCTCTCGCAACCTGTCATCTACGTCCTCCACCACAGTAGCCATGGCTGAAGTAGGGGCACTGCACACTACTGCAGAATCAAGCATGGGATGCTGGGTAATGGGGGCTGTGTGTTGCTTTATGAGATACCACTTCTGAGCCAGCTCTGATCCTACAGGGAACGGGCAGTCATCCAACATTAACTCACTGAGGTGGATCTTGCGCCTTGAGGAGGCACAGGCAGTGGATGATGGAAGAGCCTGTGGAGGCGTTGCTGGTGCCGCCGCACTGTGTGTCTTTATTGGGAAACACTGCCCCATTGCATCTTGGATTTTTTGCCGGAGAGTGCGACTGCTGCTTGCCCCTCTGCCCTCACCTTCACTGGGTGCAGGTAACTCTGTAGCAGAGCTAACTGTTTCCAGCCCTGGCCTGGCTGTTACCCGTTCTTGTTCTAGTAATGAGACAGCGACTTCCAAACCCTGCCATCTCCAACTCTCCCTCAGAGGAGAGGAAGATTGGTCCCTGGTCTCTGGGTCACTCAACAGCTCACCATACTCAAAGCCATCACTGACAGGCCTCTCAGCTGCTGGTTCATGGGAGGCAAGGCCTTTTTTCTTCCCCTTTCCACCCTTCCGTCCACCACCTGCATCTCGTCTCTCCTCTGACCGGCTCTGTCTCACCTTGGGACGGGCCCCCCTCTCTCGATCTTTCCCTCGGTTCCCTGACTCCTTTGGTAATGACATGATGGATTATGTGGTGAAGCAGCAACAGTAGCACCACTCTAGGGAGTTGCCAAGGGATGATTTGTAATTGCAGTTAGCTTTTGGCAGGAACTTTCCCATCCACATCTCTTGTTTGAGACGTCATTATCACTGTCCCTGCATTGTGGCCATGGAGAGGTAAAACAACCTGCAAAACAAAATGAGAGTTCTGCTCAAAGCCTGTAATTAACTAATTAACTTTTGGACATATATTATTTGTGATACAGTGAGTTGCTAGGTTATTGGCTACACCTATCTAAAAACTATAAAACAACAGCCCTGCACAAAATCCAACCTTCACGAAGGTCATAATGTTCAGTTTCTGTTCAAACAGTTTTAGAGAAGTGTTGATTTTAGACCTGCAACTGACGATTATTCACATCATCATTTATTCCGTCAATTATTTTCTCAATTAATACATTAATCTTATTAATTAGTAAAAAAAAAAAATAATCTATTTCTAAAGCCCAAGTTGACATCTAAAACCTAAAGATATCCAATTTAAAAATCATAGAAGATTAAAGAAAACAGTAAAGATTCACATTTGAAAAGCTGGACCCAGTTAACTTTTGCTTACTTAAATGATCAATCTTTTATCAAAATAGTTGCTGACTAATTGTTTCAGCTCTAGTTGATTCAACTCGATGGTCATTTTGAACGCTGTTTGGTGGCGATTCTAATGTTTAGATATTTTGAGTGTCTATTAGAGGAGAAGAGTCCACGCACATGAGTATATTTTTAATTTAAAAGGCATATAAGGGAACAGATTAGGGAACAGGGCCAACTTCCAGTTTGATTAATCATGCCACTGTGTTGGTTCTGTGGCATCTAGCTCTAGGAGAAAGCTGTCCGTGCTGTTGTTGTTGTCCCGGCCTGCATGTTAGCTTACAGCAGAATTGTTACTAGAGTCCATTCTTATTAATTCCTTGTAACATAGTATATCCTGCCTAAAACACACAACTGCCAAACCGTCAGAAAATCATGTTTATAGTTACCAGGAAGGTGTGCTTGGCTACTGGTTAAACCATCCACTTCCTCTGAAAGTAACATTAACGCTAGCTATGATGCTCTTCGCTCTAGTTTTCTACGATTTAAAGCATCTTCTAACTAACGTTAATATAAGTTACGTTAACTAGATCCATAATTGTATAACTTTCCGTAAACCGGTGACAAACTCGTAAAGACCTACCAGAAAGCAGTTAACTTAGTTAACGGTTTAAGTTGACAGAGAACTTCATCTCTGATCTGCTCTGATCTCTCTTTTAACCCAGTTGTTGTGTCAACCCAACATCTTCTTTTTGTCTTGAAAAAGATCGTGAACGCTCAGTATGAGGGATGGGGCTCTGTCCTCTCTCAAATCACGTCAAGTATTATCGAGAGAAAGTGGAGGGTCGATTAAAAAAAAGAAATTGACTAACTTTTTCCATTACAATTTAAGCTAACGTTAGCTGGCGTTAAATACTTGCAAGATGTTAAATTATTCAGGCTAATCGACGTCTCAATCACCCAATAAAAGTCAAACATATCAAGCGATAACATTAACGTTAGCGACCGAGCTAAAATCGTTAGCAAGCAGCTGTTTATGGTCGGTAGGCTAAGTTAGCAGGGTAGCTAGCTATCTGCTAACTTAAGTAACGTTACTCTTAACTAAGTTGTATTTATGTAAACTTATATATAGCTTTCACAAACATAACACAAAATGTGAATATACCTAAGCATTTGTTACCAAGTTTCCCGACGATAGAGCTTCTGTTTCGCCTTAGATAAACTAATGACGGTAGCAAAAAGGCGGCTAGCTCATATTAGCTTGGTAAATGAACTGCTGAAACCGTGCAACCCGGAAGTAAAAAGTAATTGGAGTAATTTCTTCGGCAACGTCGGAACATAAAGGACTGTAAAAGATGTCTGCAACATGGCAAATGCGAGCAATAAAAAAAAAAAAAATAGCTGACAGCTAACTTTTTTCAGCTGCTAAAAGCTGTATCCAATGTGTAACAAAGCAAATAGACACAAACACAAACCACAAGTGAAGTTGCAAACGAACTGAACCTCTTTATTTGGACTGTCAATGATCCGACATATGCTGCATTTCAGACCATTCACACACGCGTGACAGTAAAAAAGTAGAGTAAGCATGGGATGCAAAAGGTTCATAAAATATTAGAAAATGTCTGGGGAGTCATCAGAATTAAATATAAATTGTACAAGACAAATATATGCAATGTAGCCAACAGCTGGCTGCATTAATTCAATAATTAAGCCTGGCAGGGACATTAACACGACCTCGGGACCACTTGGTAGAAGTCTCCATATGACACAGGCTCTGTACCTCCTAGTGGATGCTTGGTATGTGAAAATACACCAGGCTGAACTTATGAAGTGCATTTCCCAACTCATTTCATGCATCACTGGAATGTAAACATGGAGTAAACATATTCCTTGGCCTGTTTTTAGTGTTCAGTTTACTCATAATCACATAATTTGTGGCTCAGATAAGCATTGTCATCTCCTGCTGCATCTTCATTATGCACAGACACTTGCAGAAATCTGCTGCATTGTACCTCTGTGTCTATTTGCAGTAATATGAGGGCTGTCCAAAGCTACAGAGGCTATGAGAAGGATCATCTGAACCATTTGTAACATAACACAATTGATATACAGTATAGTGAATAGTTAAAAATAAGATAGCCGAGTCAGCACTGTTAACTCACAGAAGTCGTTTTTCGTGGGCATGAGAGTGATGCGTTTAGTAAGTCAGATCTATCCAAGAGCCTGCTCTGAAGAAATCCATGACTAGAATACTACTCAACACCATTAAGTCAACATATTGAAGATGCTGGAGCTGTGCATTACAGGCACAACATGAACAGTTCATCAGGAAATTGACAGCTAACAGTTCAAACACAAGGCCAGGAAAAGCTATTCTCTCTTGTCACCGCACGACCAGAAAAGCAGACATTACATACCTCATACAGTTATCACTGTAAATCTACTGAGACTCATATGGAGTCCATGGAGTAGGGGGGTAGAAGGCTTTTGTTTTCAGGTTCTACCCAGCCAGCTCATGTGCGAGGAGGCGTCAGTTCTTTAATGTGTTACATAATGAGACAATGGAGTATTCATGACATCACATAACATGAATTGGGCATTATCCCAGAGAGATGTAAACAGTGACATTTAGGCGATATAAACATACAACATTAGTTGCGAGATTTCTGCTCTCTAGCTGTTGGTGACTCTGGGCACCATCAACCTCCTCTATCTACAACAGTGCTGTATTAGTGTGGCAAAACATGCGATTATAGAAAATAAGCATAAGTTATCAATATCAAGGGAGAATAAAAAATACAATTGGAAAAGATATCTGTAAATAACCATCTTTACTAGACAGATCTCCTATGGCTCTGCTGAAATAAAATGTGAATGGTTATCCCTGCCTTATGATGCAACCAAAAGTGATCCAAAAGTTAAGACCATATTACACATACATGCACCTCCGCTCTGCCACATTCAAAGACAGAGGCTGTATAAGACAGTTTTTGATTCAACACTGATACCACATGATAATGTTAGGGTTCTGAGACTGAAACACATTGAGACACAAACAGAAAATATGGACATCGTCAAGCACCTGGAAAAGTATGATTCATCAAATCATCACGTTGGCCATTTGAGGAAGAGGGCACTGCGAGGGTGAGACGCTGCGCTCCAGGGCATTTATTACAAGATCAAGCTTCATTTTCCAGAGCCAATCATAAGGGGACCAGAGGGTTGAGATGGGTTTCATTTAGTTTTCTCAACCAGCATTAAGAGTGTATATTGAAAACACTCTACCCTCCTCGCTTTTATCAATTCTATATCAAATCAGCTTTTGCACAGTACAAACATCACCAGCCCTTATTCACCCCTCTGGGGATTCCTCGGCACAAAATGAGATTCATCATCATTTATGTAGTAGGGCATAAAATAACAGAGACAAATTGCAGCTGGCATAAATTCTTCGAACTGCTGTTCTTTTTAAAAAAATTATACCATTCTGTTGCATTTCACTACAAATATCCTTCTCAAATTAACAATCGCACAACCCTTCTCTTTGGCTTTGCAGAAGTTTAGAGGAGGACAGTCACTTTGATTATGTGTTCAGGGAAAACAACTAAGACAAAGGGTATATGCCTACGGTTGAATTACAAGCTTTTTCTCAATCCTTTTGGTCCTCCCTTTCCTGCCTTTGCCACAAAAACACATGTTCTCTAGAGAGGATAAAAAGAACCAAGGAAAGCTGTCTAAGTTTCAACCAACACAACCCCTCACTAGCACTGGTTATAGAACAATTAGGGTGTCTAGGAAGTGTATTGGTATCTGTATATCAACACGTCTACAAGTGGAACCTCAGTGAGTGTATCCTAGGGCCAATTACAGTTTGGTGGCTAATATCAGAGATAGTTTAATAAAAGTGCCTTACTTCTGGCTGGAAATTTTTTGAATCTACACATTATGTGGTGCAGGGGCTGTGTTCTGGAAAGAAGCCTTGCTCCAAGGCAGGAGGAAAAGAAGAGTAACTCATAGGGCAGAACCCCTTTAAGACAGCACCAATCCACCGTTTTTCTCTCAGACCACGGCAAACTGAGCCTCTGCACATCATGTCACAGTCCTGCAGGTGACATGGAGCAGTTTTGCTTGTTTTTTCCCCTGTCTTGCAATATAATAATCATCTGTATTCCATTTTTAATAAACTTAGTTGTATATAATAAAGTACAAAAATATTAGAGAACATACACAGTTTTTTTGTCATTTTGTAGTGACTGCTTTGCCTGGTTTTCTTAAGCGTACGTATATCTTTGTGCTGGGTGATGAGGAACTCAACAGGCCTCAACTGAAGTGTATTTTTCCTTTCTTCTTTTCATATTGTTGATGTCCGGTCTGTTCCATCTGAGGAGGAGATTGGAAATAAATGTTTCAAGACATTTACAATCATAAAATATACTGCACCATTCACATTTCATCCTTAAAGAGGTAGTTCACAGTTGGATAGTTGTACTGATTTTTCTCCTTTTCCACAGGCATTAAAAGTTGTTGATGCCTTTTTATGTGTCCAGGAAATTTTACATTCATTGCATGCTTTTCATGCATTTCTATGGTGTGTCAGCCATTGAACATAGCATTTTTTATATTTATTAGATACAGTATTGGATGAGCAGCAGCTTCTTCCACAAGTTGGGAAGATACAACTGACTGCTGAGTAAATATAAACTGAACATAAACAACATCCTAACAATTACTTTGGAACTACTTTCTCCAAAATATGCATTTGTTCATCTGCCATGGCTTTGTATGCAAATGAAAGAGAACATGATGTTTGATGTAATTTCTTTGTTAATATATTATTATTATTATTATTATTATTATTATTAATAATAATAATAATAATAATAATAATAATAATAATGGAAATGGTTAATGGAATATAGTATTATTATTATAAAATCACATTTAGTTTTAACAGCAATCTGTGGACAAATGTCAGTGTGTATTTTCCTACTATTTGATCTCTTAGACATCCAGAAAGTGAGCCAAACTAGGCTAAACTCAATATTAAAACATACTTTCAGACTGTACACACAGACACAAAAAGACATCAGTAACCTTATGTCTCTGAGAAAGGAAGGAAAAGAGTTTATATTCCCTTAATTCCATCTAACTTTTATGCTTTACTAAATTCATGCAACAGGGATACCTTTCTACGTCAGTCATAGAATACTCGGGACACAGTAAATTAATAGAGCTGCCCTTAAACTTGTTTGACATGATCATGCAAATTTAGTCATTCAAATACACTATACGATGCAGAGAGGTATGTATGTCTGTGCCTTTCTCTGTGCACAAGAGGAACCTGACTTGACTAACGATATTGTATAATTTAGATGTTATTAAATATTAATACACAAATATAACTAATGAAATATGAATTATAAAAGTCAACAGACTCTGTTTGCATAAGAAAAGTTGTGTGTGAACAAATTAGTATGTATTGTTTTACTATAGAGACATAAACTGTTTGAGAAATCCTGTTCTCTCATTGCATACCTATAAAATATATTAAGGTGTTGTTGGTAGCTGTGTGAGATTTGCCAGCCAGTGGCCTATTTAGTACCGGGCTGCTGAGGACACTTACCCCCTAAGGCATGCTCTGTCATACTGAGGCACAGTGACTCCAGCGTGGGGTTGATCTCCAGGTCAGCACCTGGAACTTGGCATTCTGAGGGAATGAGTAAAAACTGTCTCAGTCCACAGGAAGATTAAGGTTTATATTACAGTTAGGATTGCAATAAAGTCAATTTCTTTCACACACAAATGTTAAAAAGCAACTGTGTATTTTTCTCTAAATAGATAATGTCTAAAGAGGATTAATTTGCCAATTTTACTTGGAAAAGAACAGTTGCCATTATCAGGACACAAGTATGCTTTATCTGGTTTATGGGAAAAATACCCAGTTTAGGTGTGCTGAAAAAGTTATTAAGTTAATGTAATGTTCAGATAATTCTTTGACCTGATAGTAATCTACGAACCAGGTAATTGAAACAAAACAGATTCCACTGTTGTATCTGCCGCTCATAAGGACCAACTGAAACACCGGTTTCCTCATGTGGTCACTTGAGTTGCTTGTTGTAATGGAATCTGTTGTAAAGCGTGTGTACCAGCATTGATACAGCTTCAAAAATGTTATCATAACTGGCAAAAATCACAGTCAAAACTACAAAAAATAACCCTAGTAAAAAACTAATATTCCTTTAAGTGTGTAGGGCTCACAGGGGACAATGTAATTCTTAAAAGTATTTTAATAAAACATATTTCTACATGTTAAATGACAATGTTTTGGTAACATTTGTGCAGAACCATACTACAGTATGTAAAGCACGTAAGCACATCTATAAGACAGTCATTACTCACTATGTTTTCATCACATCAAATACTTGCTGCACCAGAAGTGCCAGATACAATCAAACTCAAGCCATAGTGACATGATGCTATCAGATGTAAATGTATCCTGTCTGAACATATACGTACGTGAGACCCTTTTCACTGAGGTGAGGTGCCAGATCGCCTCTGCAATCCTCTTCCCTAGTTGTATGGCTAAAGCCAAGTGTGTATTTTATGTTTAGCATGAGTCACAGCTTACATTTCACTTGCTCACAAACCAGAATGTGATCACAAGTGGTCAAACAAGACGCTCTTGAGATGTATTCTGATGTCAGTTGTAAACTGCAATCTGTCTCCAGTGGATGCAGACATGATATAGAATAATACTGGTCTGAGGAGAGACAGAGTGAAGTGAGCTTGAAAGTGAAACCTCAGTACACAGGCCGGAGATGACCATTTGGGTGTTTGACGCTTAACTGATCTTTATACTCAGCTGCAAGACTGCAATAATGAGCTTGACAGCTTTAAATTGGATCATTTGGAGTACCCAGAAGAATACACTGTTAAACTCTGTTGTATTACTCTTGTTTTGTCTCTTTACTGAGAAACACATCTTTTAATAGAATAGGGAAGAAGGAAGTTACTAAAGAGTATCCAAGTAAACTCCTTCCAGTACCTATTGTTTGTCCACTTTTATGTGCTCTCTGTACATGTATGTATACTCCATTCCTTAGTTTACTATGATGTTACGGTATACCTAAAAAATGTGATTAGTTCTGTCTTCAGCTGAGGACCTGTGTTGCATGTCATACCCTCCTTTCTCTCCCTTTGTTTCCTGTCTGCTTCTATATTGTCCTATCCAATTAAGTCAAAAATCCCAAAAAATAATCATAAACAAAAAACCAAACACTTAGATGACAAGGTGTACATGGCATGTCATGTGGGTGCTAGGCATGTCAGCTCTAGTAACTGAAGCACGGTTAATAGAGAAAGGTGCAATAAACAACATTGTTTTCCCCCACCGTTAGCTGTCACTGCATTAAGAAGGAAGATTTGAACAGCATAACACTAACTGAACAAGCTCAACAGTTCAGCAACACTGTCCACACACTGTAATCACCTGATGCACAACGATTTAGGAGGCATTGTCTATGGTCGTGTGAAGGTCTCTAGGTTTTAGTTTGACATGAAAAATGTCTAATAATTGTGCAACTGGTTCTTTTCAAATATATTACATTTTGTATATCCAGTCATAGTCAGTTATGGATGATGCTTTATAGAAATACTGTATTATTCATGTTTTTGGTTTTCTATATAATTCGGAACGTAACAACATTAGGAAGCAGCTAGAGCCCCTAGCTGTAGACACAGAAACTGTAACATTGCTGCTGGGTTCATACGTCTGTTATGAATTTTTGGCTTTCACACTGAATGCTCTGTTATGGAAACGTCCTATGATGACTCTGTTGAAAAATGACAGGACTGTTAAAGATGAATTTGCAATTCTCATGTGTGGCATCTGGCACAGGAGACAAGGCAACCAAAAGGTTATGTATATTGTACAAGATGACTGTTTACTGCAACATGCAGCTAAGCTGTCTTGTTATTTTGTCCTTGGCACAGAGGGAGAGCGGCTCTCTGTTTTGGCATCTGTCCAAATGGCCTTTTTTTTATTTTTTATTTTTTTTTACAAAAATTGTGTAGCTTGTGTTTGCAAAACCCACTAACAGAAACAAATCTGCCACATCCAAAT
Source organism: Siniperca chuatsi (assembly GCF_020085105.1). NCBI lineage: Eukaryota > Metazoa > Chordata > Actinopteri > Centrarchiformes > Sinipercidae > Siniperca > Siniperca chuatsi. The sequence goes on from NC_058048.1 coordinate 21,717,516, forward strand.
GATTTCTATTCCATTAACCATTTCCAGGTTAGCTTGAAAAAATGTATTTGACTTGAGGACCTCTAGATAAGCAACATGTAGTTTTTCCTTATCAGAATCCAGGGTGTGTTGTAAGTTGTACAGACTGTAAAGCCCCATGAGGAAAATTTGTGATATTGGGCTATATAAATATAATTGACTTGACATGTAGGTAACACTAGTGTGGAAAAATGTAAACAGGAGATGAAGTGAGGCAAGACTGACAGTTGTAGTTACATTCTGGCAAAAAATACAGTATATCAAAATGTAAACAAGGACAGGGATAGACTGTAGGTGAGTGCATACACCCATGTTAATAAAGAATAAAAGAGGCTTGACCTCATACAATACCTTGCTGCTGGAACATGAGCATGGTTTGTGGGGAAGTGTGGACAGGGAGTGAGTGGGTCCGCTGCACAGAGCTGCGACTCTGACTTGGCATGCTGTTACTGCCCCCAGGGTTGGCAAACCACAGGTTCTATAGAGGAAAACACAAGCTCTCATTACACAAATGCCACTCATCCTGAGAGGTTGGCATGGTTTGCTTATCTTTCAGCGAAGTCATTAAACAGAAACTCTTCAAACTATGATAATTATCAATTCATATCAGAATGCGATGCCTAACTCCTTGTACTATCTTGTGTGTACTGGTTAAACTGCCAAAGTCTCCTCTTTTTTCACTTGTTTTCCTTTCAAAACAAATGTTTACTAAGGTGAATTATGACTCCTTGGGCATGTCATCATGTGGGTCAGTACCTTCAATTTTCCTAAATAACTAACTAAATAAATAACTACCTAATAAACTGTGTATTTAGGTTTTAGCACAAAAAGTTTTCCTTCAACTCAAATAATTAAAATCACCAAAAAGAAAAAACATGACATGATTGGTAAATATGATCTATCACAATTTAAAGCAAGCTACATGTTAAAATGCTCATACTGACTTGTCTACCCTGGCCTGCCAGCGCAGGACTAGTGAGCGTGTGGCGTGGAGATGCTCCCCCGATCCCGCCAGGACTCAGAAGACCCATGCGCCCAGCTGTGAGCCCACGAGGGGTCATTTGGAACTGCCTTTGGCCACGCCGCGCTACACCTCCACTCACAGAGCCTGCTGTGGGGAGGGAGTTGGACCCATAGGTCCAGCTGGAGTAAAAAAACAAACAAACTGAAATCAATGAGAGTTAAGAGAACTGCATGTTTAACTGCTGAAGCTACTTCATATGAAATGGTTATTATTTGGATGAGGAAGAGAGTGTGAAAGAGAAAGGAAGGAGAATCAAATTAAAAGTTAGACAGTAGGGATGAGTGCAGTGAGAAGGTAACATTCAGCTGGTGTGACATCTCCCCTGCTAATAAAGAGATCAAAGGTAAAAGAAGGCCAGCAGAGTCTCACCCTTTCTGTCGGTACACAGGCATGTCCAGCATAGCTTTCCGAGGGAAGAGGCGGAGCAGTTTGAGGACCTGCTGCTTCCAAGAGACCAGCCTTTTCTTGTGAGTTTCTGTGAAAGCCTGACACAGAGAAAGACACAGCACACAAAAAAAGGCATCAGATTTTCAAAGAGCATTAAAAGGGTTTCAGCAGACGCGCCTGGAATTTGTGATTTAAAAAAAGGAAAAGAAAAGTTTTATTCTTCATTTCAAGAGAAAAAAAAATAACTATAGATGATTACAAGATTCTTTAATACTAACAATTCCTGTAAATTTGTCTATATGATATTTTCATTATTTATTTTTATGAGGTATTGTTTTTTTGTGCTGTAAGACCATTAGGTGCATTTACAAAAATGCACAAATGCATGCGTACAAATGACTGAAACATGTTCAGCAAATGAAAAATCTTCAGGCTCTCACCTCATGTATCAGACACTTCTCAATGAGCTGAAGGTAACAGCTGATATTCTCCTCATCTGGTCTTGACACCAGCAGCTGGGTGCACACTGAAAAAAAAAAAGAATCCGGGGTTTATATAGTCATGTCCATTAAGTAAATTCAGATCTGAGGGATATCTGTGGATATGGATAGTTTATGAATTATGTGTTTTATGTTGAATACTGACATGGACAGAAAATGCCTTAATAGCTTTATTACAGTATTTTGTTATGCTGCTGATTGTATCTTATGTGTGTGTTAACATTTTAAGAGCATTTCCTATAAGGACAAATCACATAACCACCTATGTAATCTACGTGCAATCAATTTCAATTTGGGAAAAACATCTTGCTCTTACCTTTACCCATGACACGGGTGAACTGTCCAGCAATGTCGCCGTCTGAGATAGGTGTGGCTGAGGAGTCTCCATCACAGGAAGGTGGGTTGTGGGACTGGAAGCCCTCTGAGGCCTGCTCTTTGTCTGCTCCTGTTGTAGTGGCTTCTGAAGAGGAAGTGGCTGTGTCCGGGGTGGTGGCTGTGTCCGGGGCGGTCTGTGCTGCACTGGCTGGGCTGTAGGCCTTGATGGGTGTGATGATGATCTGTTGAAGCTCTTGGAGGGCGTTACGCAGGTTTCCACCTTCCAAAATATCCTGCCATGAGATGACAACATCAGTGTCAAATGGTGTATAAACTATTCAGAGATACGTTTTGGGCTTAAGCGTGATGTGAGTAGAGAGGAAGATGTCTAAGCTGTAGATCTGGTTTTAAGCCTTAGGGACAACAAACATTTGTCCTATAGAAATATCTTGGAGGAAGACAGTAGTAGTAGTAGTAGTCTCTACCGGCCGTGCTCTGTGTCTGTGCCAATAAGCAAAATAGGAATTTCTTGATGGAACTAAATCAAATGTCACATGATCATCAAGGAGTACATACTTGTGCCTTTTTGCAGAACAATGTTTCCTCTTTATTTTGTATGATCATCTCATTTGAATTACCTTTTCTAAAGACTTGAGCACACTCTGCCTCTCTCGCAGTTTCTGGATACTCAAGGCGATCTTATGCCGTGCTCCTTTAGTGACATTCTAAAAAGGAGAGATAGAAAGCAACAAGATGACATGAGAGGCAGGCGAGTCATTTCTGTGAGAACACTTGGCAATTTATACAGTTACTAAATAACAAACCTAATCACCATTTGTTACATTAAAGCCAAGGGGCAGAGGCAAAATCGCACCATTTGTATGTGTGACTGGCTCAATATAACTGTAGGGTGCGTTGCTTAATTTCATGCCTCATTGAGAGTTGATGTATCATCAAGTTTGAAGACAGTAATGTTCACAATTGATATGGAGGGTGGAAAAATCAAAGCCCGGCCCCAGTGTTTGTAAAAGGGAGGCTTAAAAACCTGCGACTCCAGGTGCTGCTCTGTGAGAATCATCATCTCCTCATAGGTCATCTGGGAGAAAAGTGATGCATATTTATGAAGGCGAAGACTCTTCAACCATGCAGGAACATCTAGAACAAATCCACATCAAGGGACAAAAAAAGTAATGTTACATTTCGGCTTATATCACCACAGCTGTTGGCTGTGCACGGCTTTTACCAGAGCCAAATGTCATGAGCGCCCTTGGCTCAGTTCGGTATTGAACTCTGACCTTTCATGCCACTGCCATCCTCCTGGAAGGTGTTGCGACTGGAGCCCTGTTCTTCTGTCTGCTCACTGCCTGAAGAGGCAACGCTGCTCTGGGGTGACAGGGGTGCGTGGTCTGTTGGAATGAAGTTCTGCCGGCCCCCAGCGTCATCCTGACTAACCCACTCAGAGCCACAAGCCTGGAGACTGGAAGGAATAACGCACATGGACTTCTTCAGAGGGCTGGGCTGCATCTGCCCACCCAGACCTGGCAAGGGAAACAATTAATATATGAGGAACAACAGAAATTCTTAGGAATTCCTATGAAAGAAATTAAAGAAATTTAACAACACTCTAAGATCTTTAACAAAATGCATACCGTTTGCAGAATATGTATGTATGTCTACAATGGTCTCATGTGCCCTTACCTTACCAAACTATTTCCTCATGTTTTCCACCAATTTGAAAAATAAGGAGAATGACAAACATACCTGCGTTATTGCTGTTGATGGGAGAGGACATCCCGCCTGGGAAAGGCATGTGTCCGTTCTGGCCTGCTGGAGAAGTGCTGGATGAAGGGGACTTGTCGTGCCAGGCATGGCCGGGGTCCAGAGCCTCAGCAGAGCTAGGCCATTCATCTGAGCCCTGGCGCGGGTGGTAGGGACTAGATGGCGCCCGGGGTGCATAGCCACTGGATAGGTGCTCCTCCAGGTGGTTTAGCCACATGGCAAGAGAGGTGCGGTCATCCAGTGTGGTGGCAGGGTGGATGAGCGCGTAGGACAGTAGCTGTCTGCTTTCTTCCACAAACAGGCTACTCTCAATAGTGTGACTCAACACCTTCTGCAGCAGCTTCATGTACTCACATTTGGCCTCACTGTTGCGTGGCTGCAGCAAAGGCAGATGAGACAGCAGCAAGGACACAACCTTCTCTTTTGGCTCCTGATGCCACTGGCTGACAATTGCTAATGACAAAGGGCAAACAGACAATTTCACCAGCGATTAATCTTTTATTACTGGTTATAATATAGGCCTTCTTCAATTATAGGAGAAGATAGAACTAATAGTGTTTCATAATCAGAGATAATCGATAATGTATAATAAAACACTCGAAAAACTCTCAGCTACCTGCATTGTTGGCTTCAGCTTCTAGGATGTGGATCTCTGTGCAGTCTGCCAGCCAGTGTTCAAGGCAGATGTGTAAGAAGCGAGCCTGGGTGCGGGACACCCTCTTCAGGAGGGACAACAGTGCCACCGTCTGTTCACACTCATTCCAGCCCTTGAACCAATCTGTGAGGATACCTACCTGGTCTCGGAACATCATGGCGTGTCTCCTCAGTAAGGAGAACAGGAATGCGTGGATGGGGAGGGGGTACTGGAAAGACTGCTCTCTCAGACACAGACAGGATCAGTCTCACCCCGCACAGCGGGGTCGTATTTGCAACAGTCCTGGGATCCCCTCAGACTGGACCGAGGGGCCCTCACATGGTTCAGGTGCAGAAGGAACTGCAGACAGGGACACCGTGTAGATTATTGGGAAGATGTCTTATGAAGTGAGGCTGAAAGTGTGTGTCAATTGTAGTTGGTAATGACACAAACAGGAAAAGCTTTTTTTTTCAGTCTGGCATGTTCAGGATCACATCATCCGTGCCCTATTAAATCAACAGACAAAGAGAAAAACCTTAGATGACATGCATTCACCATGACACCAACCACACATATAAACAAGTGAACATGAGTGTATTGACAGATTAAGTCCATCTATTCCTCCCACACACTTAGTACTGGAATATGTTCTTCCTGTCATCTTAAACGGCCTTGTTTATATTTGGGTACGTACATTTTTCTGCACCAAGGCTGCAAACAAGAGTCATGATTTTCTTAAATGATGGAGATGGATAATCAGCTTCTGGGAGTGACAAACTGAATTGAAAAGATTATGGCACACACAGCCAATATAAGACAAAAATACTTCAAAGCTGCCATCCTTTTATGATATTTAAAGGATGGCAGTGATGAGGAATATGACATCAAATGTCATCCTCAAATTGAGTTTATGAACTTTTCCATAGTTGCAAGATTGGATTCTATATGTAAAAATGAGATGAGAAATATCTCAAAATAAATCCTGCGAATCAATTCCAATTTTCAATTGAAAATCTCAGTGATAAGTGTGACTGTAAGGTAAGCCTTGACTAATAAACTTTATCACTTCAGAGACTTCTGTCCATCTGGCCCATGCTGCCTGAGTCATATCATAATGATAAAGGCAAAATTAATTCACAAAAGATGTGCCAAACACATTATCCTAAAGATGAGAGTCCAGCTCAGTAACGCTAAGAGTAATAGGCTGCTATCCAAAGAATAAGGGTATAAGGGCATCAGTGCCCTGTATCAACAACAGCTAATTATAACACACTAGTTATCCGCTACTGAAGAAAAGTAGAACAAGCTAACATTACACCCTGCAGCCTAGCATTAGATAGCGGTTAGCCAGAGTTAGCTTGGTCTAGTGATGTTACGCTCGAAGCAGACTACTCGACACATTATAGACCTGTCAAAGTATAAGTATCGCAGCAAGATGTTTCGATGCCTCGCTTCACAACGCCAAAAATCCTCAAGCGAGGCCTCACCAAATAGGTGTCGCGCTGAATACGGGGTGTTCTTGTCAATCTGCCTCAGTATTTAGCGTAGCTGTAGGCTCTGTTTAAAAGTAAACGGTTTTTATAATACTAGCTTTACTTAACAAAACAAGAATAATGAAAGCAGTAAAACCACTTGTGTTCTGACTGTTTCATCCTAGTCTCTGATTTAATCCACCCATACATACATACATATAAAATACCAGTGGTCTGGCCAGCAGATGTCGCCATTTTTGACTATATTAAATGCTTCGAAACACTGAACCATTTTCAACTCAATTGCTTCATAGTGATTCAGTGCTTCAGAAAGCTTCGTTTCCCGCATCACTAGCTTGGTCGGCCTAGTCAGTGATGAGGGATTCAGTATTTGTATTGTTTTTCGTTAACGCTGTTGCTGCCCCTTTTCTCCGTTTCGTACTTCAGTCTTAGCGGTGCAAACAGGGACGTTAAAACGCAGTTTTAATAGACAGCAGGTTGTAGCTAGTTGACTTGAGAAAGTTATGTGAGTTGCGATTTACAATAAACGGACTCAAAACGTTTGTTGTTTACCTTTGTCAGTTGTCACTGGTTAGCAAGCTAGGCTAAAGTGCTAATGCATAGCTAGCTCGACGGTAGGGCAGGGATAGCTAACTGCTAGCGCTAGCTCCTTAGCTAGCAAGTTTTGCTAATAGATGCAATAACGTTAGCTTAGCTGAAAGAAGCGTAGATTTCGATCCCATACGATGTATTCCTTAAGGATATTCCTTTACAGCGGCAAGCTCCAGTGGTTTCAAACATACCATGTTAAAGAATGTATGTACAAAATGTTTATTGCAATGCAAAAAATAAAGAGTGTACGCCTGGAGAAATCTACTTCGATTTTGAGTTGACGTAAGACGTGGTACAACGTCATGCGTCTGGACGGCACGTAATGTTTTGTTCCGCCCACAGTCTGGTTAATAAAAAGGTTCCCACCGGTTTCCACCCTGACATATATGTCTTTTGTTTTTGTAGTAAAAGTAGGCACTACAAGCATGGTCATATGGAAAAAATTAAAAACATTCTAACCAGAAGACATTCGTGTTATATTTATATATATTATGCTATATGCATAGGTATGAAATGTTTTGTATCAGGTTTTCTGTGCAGAGTAACTTGGCTGATTGTTACTACTCAATGTAGAATAAATTAGTGCTGCACCTAATGATTATTTTTCATTCTAGAATAATTTGTTGATTATTTTTCTGATTAATCGATTCATTTGTAATGTCAGAAATACAGAAACATCTCCATTGTATGTTTCCAAAGCCCAAGGGGATGTCTTCAAATTGCCTGTTTTGTCTGACTAACAGCCCAAAACCTAAATATATTTCATTTAAAATCATATAAAGCAGCAAATCCTCACTTTTGAGAAGCTAGAAGAATTTAATGTCTGGCTTCATTGTCTTACTCAAAGCCAAGGGGACTGGACCACCAACTCTACAATCAATGGCCAACCACTTGAGCTACAGCCACCCCACTTGATAAATTACGTACATGCTAAATGGATTATTAACATTTGTGTCAATTCATATTCTCATGATCTAGTAATTCATTAACTGACTGTTTCAGCACCAGAGTAAACAACTGAGTGTTTATTATGTAGGGAATGTTTAATATTATTCTATTGTGGTATTGTTAGTTTAAAGGATTTGAGGACCTGTTCGAGCTCTGAAAATTTCTATTTGATGTCCATCCCTGTATGGTAATAGGAAGTGAAAATAACCCTAGTCCCACTAATGATATCACACTGGTGATAGACAACATGTGGTAAAATTCAACTTCAAACAATATGGATCTATCAAAATTGAACACAGTCTCTTCTGTCATACTAAGACTGATATATTGAAGATATTTTTTCCTTAATGCATTACATATGCATTAAAAGATGGTCAGACGGTTTCATACAACACTCGGCTGATCTCGCACACTGGAGTCATCTTATGTGAAAACAGGAACCAGCACTGATGCATGCTCCAGCTGTGTGTCAGCCCTCCCCTTGCCATCTTAAGGAGGATCTTGACAGTTTGAGACTAGCTGTCAGCCAAACTGTTTCAGGAAGGCAGTGTCACCCTGAAGACAGAAAAAGGATCCTTTGAGAATGGTAGGTGAAACTGATGCAATTGTTTAAAAGATGTTGCTGTTCTGTTGAAATTTACTGGATTTGATGAACTGTCATATGTAATATTTTTGTGTATATATTTTTTACTTTACCATTGCGACACAAGTCGACCATCCCCCGCACTCTTTCACAGGAAACTACATTCTTGCATGTTGCAGCAAAAAACATTTCCTGCCCTCAATATGTCAGAATAGTGTTATGAATGTTTAATGCATCCATGCAAGGTGGATACCTCAACATCTGAACAGATCGAGCTAATGTCTCTTACCCCCTTTCTTTGTTTTTATTTCTGGCCTGTAATCCACTTAACTTTATCACACAATTTGATTGATATTTTTTTACACCATTTTGCAGTCAAGCTCTCTGGTTGTGTGTGAAGTGGATGAAAGTCTGAAAGCTAAACTGAGAAAGTTTAGATTTCGAAAAGAGACCAACAATGCGGCCATACTAAGTAAGTATCACATACTAATGATGAATGTTAGTTACTTGCATTCTCCACTCTAACACATTTGCAACTTGAACAACACAAATTTAAATCCCATACAAATATCAGTGCATCAACAAATATAAAACGGAACCAAAAGCCTAAATAATAATTCTTATTTTATAGTGAAAATAGACATGGAGAAACAACTTGTTATCCTTGAAGAGGAATATGAGGCAAGTTACATTTTGTAATTGGAATATGAGGCAAGTTACATTTTGTAATTTTCTTTAAAAGTTACTTAGACTCAACTTTGTCTTTTAGGACATCTCACTGGATGAGTTGAGAGAAGAACTTCCAGAGCGGCAACCCAGATATCCTGACTGAATGAATTAAACAATGAATATACTGTATATGAATATAACAACATCCTCAAATTCACACAAAGTATATTTGCAAATTCCTCTATTGAAACTGCAATGAGAAAATCAGTGTTAAAAAGTTGAACTTCTTTGACAAAAGTGCACATTCATTGTCTACAGCTACAAATATATCCATGCTGATGGGAGGGTGTCTTACCCTCTGTGTTTCATATTCTCCAGTCCAATGGGTAAGTACTTATAGTATCTTAAATCAAAAGTAATCTTTCTCCTTAGATTAAACTACTGTTCTGCTTAACAGAATAACTCAACTGCCAAATTAACAGGTATCTCGTCTGTCGCCACTTTATTAAAGTGTACTGAAGCGATGAAGGTGGCATGTATTGGATTTGTTGAGGTATGTTTGACTGGTCACATTACAGAATCCCTTGGAAAAATGTCAATTTAATTTTAACAGGATGTAAGCCAGAGCAACAGATGATGTATGCAGGCAGCAAGAATAGACTGGTTCAAGCTGCAGAGCTCACAAAGGTAATTATTTCAAAATTAAGACCTATAGTTTATCGTAACTCCAGTGGTATGTTGAAGAATGATCTAAAATAAACTTCTTTCGAAACATTTAGAGACGTGCCTTTAATGGTAAATGTATCAAATACTGATTATAGAGATACTCATTGCAAATCCCAGGTTTCTCAGTCTCTGAAATCTGCACTCAGGTATTTTTTTTATTGAATCTTTTTTTCAGACCTGTAGCTGTCAATCACCATAGTAAAATGGGACAATTCTTGAATCTAGACCAATCCTTTAGTTTTAAATTGATTGGTAGCTTGTTAATATTTTTAGATATCCTTTGTTGTTTTGATTCTTCTACCCCACAATTTATCAGTAACTAGCTTGAGTATTGATGAGGTAATATCGCTGAACTTTTTTTCATTTTTTTTGACGTTGTTATTCAGATTTTTAATGTGACAATCTCTGCTTTACTCTATGAGGTCTTTGAAACAAGAAACACTGATGACTTGACAGAAGAATGGCTGAAGAACCAGTTGGCATTTTTTCGCTGAATATACATCTCCCATATCTCTGATGCTATCAGTCTTTTTCTTTGTGAAACATGCCCATCGATTTAAAGTTTCAATTGTTGTGCACATTATTGCTATTAAATGATTTACTTTATGAAATCAAGTTTTAAATTTGTCAGTTTTGCATTGAAATCAATAATTTGATATGAGCAATCACCAACTTTTTCCAACAAAAGTCTGAACTGAGCATCAACTAAACAAATTAAATATTTAATCATTATATATCATTTTAAAATGGAGCACAGACAGTCCTGTACTTCTTGGGTTAATTGTAAAAAAAAAAAAAAGCTGTTAAATTTATGGGATTATCTGCTAAAAAGGGAAAAACAAACAACCTTTGACGCCTGAGTTTCTTACAAAATGTCACCTGCATTTTATTAGCAGTTTCAGATCCGTAACACAATGACATATGTCAAAAGCAGAGAGAACAAATCGTTTTTTACATGATCCTGTACTGAATATCTGACAGACAAAAACAGAGGAATGGTGTACAAATAGCTACTGGTGCACACTTTTAATCTACAAATAAAAACTGGATTGAAGAGAAAACCAATGAGCATCTCGCACACAAATTTCATTTGATATTACAGCCCCAGACTGAGCTAATATTAGGATCAGGGACAGGGTACCACTGCCAAGTTTGGAGCTGAACATACAGACAAGATAGGTGGCCATCACCTTGCTGTCCGGACCACAGATCTTATTCACTGTCACTGGCATCACTGGAATCTGAGCCCCTCTCACTTCCACTTCCACTCTGAGCCCTCTCTGAGCGGTCACTGCTGCGGTCGCTGTGTGCTGGAGAGGCACTGCGACTCCTGCTGCCTCCTCTGTTCCCTCCTTCATCCTCGCTTCCACTGCCCTCCTCCCCGCTGCTCCTGGCCGAGTTCTTGGGCTCGTTGTCATCACTGTCATCGTCACTGCCGAAGATCTCTTCCTCATCTCGCAGTTCTCTGGTCCTGTCCTCGCCGCTTTCGCTTCCGCTGCCGCTTGCCTTCCTCCTCCGCTTCCCTCTGTGTTCATCCTCTTCATCGTCTTCTCCCCTTTGTTCCCGGTCTTCATCTTCCCTCTCAGATTCACTACCGGAGTTCTCTGCCTCACTGTTCTCGCTGCCCTTCTCTTTCTCATCACCTGGAGAAAACAATTCAAATATCACAGACAGAAATAGAAAAACTGATTTAAAAAAAACAAACAAAAAAAACCCAACTGTCATCAATGCAGATAGTGAATGATTTAGCAGATGGAAATTGCAGTGGTAGAGAAGAAAAGAAAACTGACCAGAGTCCTGCAAGTCCTTGTCCATGTCTTCCTCTTCATCTTCTGGCTCATGGTTCTCCAGCTGAGCTTTACGCGCTTCCTGAGAATCACAATGAAAGGGAATCAGTCATCAGGACACTACTACTGTCCAAGAACCCAGTTTTATAAATAATGCTATAACAGTTCCAGTCATTAGTTTAGATTAGTTGAGTCATGTTGGAAAGCATGGCTTAAAAACAAAATACAGGCAAACACTGACTACAAAGCAGTACAGGGCCGTCCACACCAAGAACAATAACGATAACTATAACTATGTGAGCATCCACACTGATGAAGGTTCTGTAAACAGTGGCCCCAAGCACGCGCTGCGCGCTCAAGCTGTGTCACTGACTGGGCAGATAAGGAAAATGGAAATTGATGACCTGTTACTGCTGTACATTGCGCAGAGAAACAAAAAGAAAACCAGAAGGATATGGGTTCATGAAATTCTTAGGAGTTAGGAGAATCCAATGCTCTGTTAGGAGAGTTGTCGTCTTTTGAAGACAAATTTTATTCATACTTTCGTATGAGTCAACATCAGTTTGATGGTATCCTGGCAATCGTCAAAGAGGACATCAGTAAGGACCAAACGAACTTCAGAGACCCCATCAGTGCCAAAGACTGTTGGGCAGTACGTCTAAGGTAAAATTAAGTTTTTTTTACGTTCAACATGGCAGATGTTGAACGTAAAAAAAAAACTTAACACTGTAAAGTTGGATGGATTTTGATTGGCTGTCAGCGTTTCTATCGTTCATCAAATCACTCTGAAAGTGATCCCAACGATATCGTTCGCCACTGTCATTGTCGTTATAGTTGCGGTGTGGACTCCGCCATTCAATTGAGTTAGAACAATTTTTAAAACGATATATTTAGTTACTGTTATAGTTATCGTTCTTGGTGTGGACAGTCCTTTAATCTAAATAATAATGTGATATTAACAAATCACCTCCCCAATTGCATTTTTGTTGCTCTGCAACTACTTTTAGATAACATTTGGTTGAAGACCCAACTGAATTTAATCAATATTACAACTTTAATCTATGATAAATGATTTCTTAAATTTTTTTTAATAAACAGTAAGCTTTAGTTACATGATAATTCAGTCACTGATCTTTATTCAGAGTTCTCCTTCCAACAACCAAGTACTGTTCAATAAGTGACACAAATACCTAAAAGAAAATTTTAATCTAACATCAAGAAAAAGAGGGAAGTAACTAGTACACTCACCTGGGCTTCGAGTTCCTTCTCGTTCATATCTCTGTGCTTGCACACCAGCACAGCGTTTGTGGTTGACTGTGCTCCAGCCTTGGCTCTCCGCTTGCTCAGACGCACCCTGCAGTACAGAAGACAGGCTGTCAGAGGACAAGGCCAGTTTGCCATCAAAGCACCAGATATCATGGTGGTGGTGCCGTTTGTTTTGTGCATTACCATTTGACACCATACTTTCTAAAGCATGACAATCTACGCTTACGCTTGATCTAAACACACCAGCTGCAATTATTCCTGTAAAAAGCATATCTCCCTTTCTTGATTTTGAGGTGCAATGACAAATAAGTCTCTTCTCTGATCAATGACTTACCTTGTCTCAAGCTCATTGTAATAAACACCATCTCCATCTCTGAAGATAAAGAAGTAGTTCTCTTCATAACCCTTGCTGGCTTTGTTCTTGACATTCCAGTTGTACTCCCTGGCTATCTTGTAATCATACCTGAAACACAGAAAATAAAATGCATTATTACTTCCTGGTATGCAACTTAAAAACAAGAAAAGTAACAAGGTGATAAGTGATAGTAACAAGGTTTTAAACGCAGCAAAAAAGATCCATGATTCTCTTGATGTAATATATTTTTACTCACAGATCCTCAGGCATATAATCCATCCCCTCGTCGCAGTCTCTCTTGCGTTTGCGAATTGTTTCTTCATTGGGCAGGAAGTAGGCCACAAACTGATTTCCTTCCTCATCCATCATACCTCTGTATTGAAGAGACACGAAACATAAATTAGTATTTATGCAAAAATGTTACTTTTGAAACACACATCCACACAACAGTTACCTGATCATGGCCTGAGACATCATTTCCACTCCTGCTGGTCCTGATATGTCTTTAGGTGCAGGATCAGAGTCAAAGATGACCTGAGCACATGGGTTGATCCACATCTGGGGAAAGAGAAAATGTTCAAAATATTATAATATAAAGTGCCAGTTTGACAATTAAAGTACCTTAAACTGACAAAAAACAAGCAACTGGAGCAACAACAGATATAACTGTTGCCTTTAAATTTGCTGCAGTTTATTGTGGACCTGCACATCTCCTACTACAGTGCCTGTGGCATGTCATTTTAAATCATCCACAGAGACTCTAAAAGTCAATAAACGGAGTGAAATTATAGCTTACCTTGAAGTCTGGGAACACAGGTAGTACCTCCACAGGAGTAACTCTGGGTTTACTGTAGTGCTGCGTAATCTGGAGAAAAACAACATGTTTACAAACCATGGCTCATTTTCCAATTACCTAACCACGCACGGTGACCAAGAATACTTTTGCATTTTAGGTTAATGTGCTGATTTGCTTCTGACAGCTGGCCATTACTAACAGTCTTCTACTGCACAGAGCAGCTCCATAGCAATAGCTGAAGAAGAAGAAGAGGTTTTGTCTTATCCTTCCCATAAATATTGGGATGGATAAGACATTATTTAATTTTCCCACAATCCCCCAAACCCATGTTCAAACTACTGCCCATTTCACTCTTCAAGTTGCTTGAAATATAAAGGATGTTAAACAACAAGGATTTGGGCAGCCTAGTTATATGCTCGCTCACAGATTTCTGTGCATCCTCAAACGTCTTCTCAATAGCAGAAATCTGGCTGTCTCTGTCCTTGTAGATTTCTTCTTCTGTAAACTGCTGTTTGACAGATACACCAATCCTAAAAACACAACATGTCTAAGTTATACACACCCACATACACAATATCATACACCTATCTACTTTCATTCATTTAAAAGTGAACATGTTTAGCCAACTTACTTGACTTCCACTTTCTCATTGGAAACGCCGTATCTGTTAAACTCTGTAGAAATATATTCTGTCTTTCTCATCCACGGGACCACTTTAGCATGCTGCTGTGATCTTATAGGGAAGAAGAAAATGTTTAAACAAAAAAATCTCCACATGAATCTATAACAACATAAAAGTTGCTTATTTAGCAGCCTTACCTCTTCGAACTGGATGGAGCCTGGATGTCCTCTTCCAACAGTTTTTCATCAGCCGGATCCAACAGTACTGACAATTTAAACAGACATTTGATAAAGCAGGGCAGTCTCTGAAAAAAATTAAGAATAGGATGTGACATGTAACAACAACTGGAGACTTACTATTGGGGTCTATGCGGTAGGTGTCTGGGTTGATAAGATCAATGGTGACCCCAAGGTCTGGCTCAGTCAGGAGCTCATGCTTGTGCTGCTTCTCTAGAGAAGTGGCTTTATACTGTACAAACCTGCCACAACAGAAAAACAAACATCAAGCTGTGCCCATGTTCATCAGTGTGTACTCCATAGATGGAAAAGATGGATGTTTTACCTGTGCTGATCAAATGGATATGTGATGAATTTGGGGTCAAAAGGGATGTCAGGCAGGCTGTTGCAGTACTTCACCCGACAGACGACCCCTGACCTGTCATGGGCACAAAAGTACAGAACATACACAGTTTGAGTTACCCAGACACATTTGCATACCTTAGTACTACTTTTAAAGAGGCACATTCCAGATTACTGTACATAATAGTAAAATAGTTAATAGTGCTAAATCGACTTACCTCTCTGGAACAGTTCTATGTGAAGATGGCCTGCTTGAAGAGAAAACAGCCTTTTATTAGACTTGTCACCATCTCTCATAAACTAGTGCTACAGTATGACATAAAAATTTCAGTGAAAGGTCATTAACAATGTCCTACTGCCTTATTCACTGCTCTAGTGTTATGCTTGGATGGATAGATGTTGTTTACATTTTTTATACAGAGAATCCCTGGGGAAACCACCCACTGAAGAACCGCACCTGGCAGAATTCAACCCTAATAAATGAGGGCGATGTAATGCCTAACCTATTACAAGTTCACCTTGCAAAAATGCACACCATATCAAGTAAATACTTCTCATTATCTCATTCTTGCCTTAAAATAATTGTATACGTGGTAACGTTAAGATATAAGTTTAAAATGCTGTTTCATTTGTTACGGGAATTTGCTAGGTAATACCTAAAACGTTACCATCTGTACAATCTAATGCAGTCCAATACAGCTGTTTTACCATGAAATCTACTACGTTACTGTTAGCATTCGGACTGGCTAACCTTGGCTAGCATAGTTTAGTTACCATTAACCCAATATTAGCCATCTGATTGCCTCTACTTTAAGTTACTACGACTCACTTATTTAAATTTGTTACTTAACGCTAAATGATCAGGTTAGCTCGCTAAGCTACCTTAGCACGCAGGTTAGCATAACTTGACGTGAAGCCTGCTTGTTTTTGTAGCTAGCTAACTGGCATTGTTAGCTAACGTTGTACACAACTAACGAGCAACCTAATTACCTAACGTTAATGTTGACGACTCGTAGCTGCTTTAACATTAAGTCACTAACATTAACGTTAACATAAATGTCCAATGTAGACAACCAGCTAGGTTAACGAACTTATAAAAGCATTTTCTTTTAACTTACCTGTGGCCGTCTTCTCGTTGAGCTTGTGTCTGAATCGTTGGTGCCATGTTTATGACAAACTGCTCACAACTAAAAGCAAACCTCTTTGTTTGCACAAATACGCCTGATGACAACCAAAATCTTTGGCCTAAGTAAAACTATATACAACTATTAAGTCTAACTTCAATCAGAATGTGTACTGCATTTTTATTTTTACCCGGCAGGATAGGATGATGATGACCCGGTGGAGGATCGACAGTCACAGCTTTGCTATATTGTGAGCGACCCCTAACGTACTGCCCTGGCAAGTGAGGTATTAGGTATCAATATAGTACATTCAACAAAAACTTGCACTTAAAAATGCTTGCATTTATTTAGCATATTGATACAAAACAACATTGACATTCTTTGTCTCAGTTTCAAAAGGAGACCAAAACTATCAGCTGGTTTTGTTCAAAAGTACACCTTTTAATTTACAGAGGAAAAAAAATGTCTGGCAGACCAAAAATCTTACTGTCTTGCAAAAAGTTATATTTTTTAAAAGTATAATTTCACTTTTATTTCATTTACTAGATATAACATTGACATATTGTTTTGAGAGAGGATTCCTATCATAAGGTATACTCCCCTCACTTTTATTTTCCTATCTTTAGATACACACACGCGCACACACACACAAATTCAATGTTGCGACAAAAAAATCTTCCAGGGCTTTCAGTCCCATATTGTGATCTTCATCAGCAGATGGAGTTTCAGTCAGGTGATAACAGGTGGTCTTATATCGAGATAGAGATACATGACCATCATCCATCCGCTGATAAAGGCCACAAGATGTGGCTGAAAGCTCTGGAAAATTTCCAGCAAGTGGACAAAGTAGAAGTATTTCCAAGCTTAATAATTAAGCTCAAATAATGTTGTCCCTGTTGCCAGTTTAGCTACTGTAGGTGAGGGTGCTTAGTGTGAAAAACATAAAATCTTTGATCAAATTATGAACTCTTAATCGTCCATTTATTGGGTTCAGACTTATATCTAAACCCACGTACATGGCTCCACCACCTCCAATATTCAAAATGAACTCCTTGTTAAAAGGTTGTGGCATCAAACATACGCCAAAACATCTGGTAATAGTTCATAACATTCATATGCCTAACTAATAACATTTATTGCAATATGATATTTAAAACATAAATACAGCTGCAGGCAGCAACAACTGTAGTTGCATAGAACGGCATGATGACCAAAACACCATCTCAGTGCAAGTCTCAAAATGTTGTTTAAAGAAATAACAGACAGGTGCTCATCCTTTGTGAACCAAGCATTTTCTGCTACATTAATTCTGCTTCCCCAAAATCTGAAAGTGAAAATGTGAATGTTATATTGGTGGGTGTGATACACATCAATCAATGAGGACCTCCCTCTACGTCTTAGTTGCGCCACGCATGCTGCATCTCTCCGGCACCTATTGTTAAAAGTGGGCCTGCATTTAGCTATGTATACATGGACTGTGCACAACAGTGTGCAAGGCCGTTAGTGCAAAGGAAAAACGGCTACTGCTTTTAATCATATGTTCTTCAGTCACATAACTGCAACAGCCCTCTATTGAGAGTCCTTTCAGTGGAGTTCTTGATCTTTTCCCGTCTCAGGTCTGCATCTCTGTCTGCATATGGGTATCGACTCTGTGGAGAGAGACAAGAGATTAATCCTTGCACAGAAATACATACAGCTCCTATTTCATATTTTAAAAACAAAGTTCTTACCTGCTCAACATGTATATCATCTGTCCAGGA
Source organism: Siniperca chuatsi (assembly GCF_020085105.1). Classification (NCBI taxonomy): domain Eukaryota; kingdom Metazoa; phylum Chordata; class Actinopteri; order Centrarchiformes; family Sinipercidae; genus Siniperca; species Siniperca chuatsi. The sequence goes on from NC_058048.1 coordinate 21,735,471, forward strand.
TCATCTGCAAATACCCTGTAACATCAAAAGAATGGTTCCATTAAAAGATGATGCTCACTAACCCATGAACCGAGTGCACACAACACTGATCCCATAATGGACATTTCCCATTAGGTCTCAAGTGTTTTTCCATCCATCGGTTCAGGAAGGGCTCGAGGACTCTTAAGGTCTAAATTTGGGTCCTATCAAGAAAATGGAGACGATGTTTTAACTTTCAACGCAGGTCATTCTACATTCTCGTCTCTCCCTCTGCTTCCAAGTTAGTTGGCAAAGAAGTGTTGGAACCATGAATTAAGTACTTAATATAAAATGAGATAAAATGGTGATAGAACGTTGGAAGAATTCAGTTAAAGCAACAACAAAAAGTGATATTCAATGAGGTGAAATGTATAAAATAATCACAATAGAATAGACTACTATAGAATAAACTAAAGTAAAATAAAGCTGTAAACACTAGAAATAATTTCCGAATATTTAAAGTAAGGCTAAGGGTATATATACAGTGGTATGAAAAAGTGTTTGCCCCCTTCCTGATTTCTTTTTTTTTTTTTTGCATGTTTGTCACACTTAAATGTTTGAGATCAAACAAATTTAAATATTAGTCAAAGATAACACAAGTAAACACAAAATGCAGTTTTTAAATGAAGGTTGTTATTATTAAGGGAAAACAAAATCCAAACCTACATGGCCCTGTGTGAAAAAGTTATTGCCCCCACCTGTTAAAACATAATTTCACTGTGGTTTATCACACCTGCGTTCAATTTCTCTAGCCACACCCAGGCCTGATTACTGCCACACCTGTTCTCAATCAAGAAATCACTTAAATAGGACCTGCCTGACAAAGTGAAGTAGACCAAAAGATTGTCAAAAGTTAGACATCATGCTGATATCCAAAGAAATTCAGGAACAAGTGAAAAAGAAAGTAATTGGGATTTATCAGTCTGGAAAAGGTTATAAAGCCATTTCTAAAGCTTTGGGACTCCAGCGAGCGCCATTATTCACAAATGGCGACGACGACCCATTCAAGAGGTCACAAAAGACCCCACAACAACATCCAAAGAACTGCAGGCCTCACGTGCCTCAGTTAAGGTCAGTGTTCATGACTCCACCATAAGAAAGAGACTGGGCAAAAATGACCTGCATGGCAGAGTTCCAAGACGAAAACCACTGTTGAGCAAAAAGAACATTAAGGCTCGTCTCATTTTTGCCAGAAAACATCTTGATGATCCCCAAGACTTTTGGGAAAATACTCTGTGGGCTGACGAGACAAAGGCTGAACTTTTTGGAAGGTGTGTGTCCCATTACATGTGGCGTAAAAGTAACACCGCATTTCAGAAAAAGAACATCATACCAACAGTAAAATATGGGGGTAGTAGTGTGATGGTCTGGGGCTGTTTTGCTGCTTCAGGACCTGGAAGACTTGCTGTGATAAATGGAACCATGAATTCTGCTGTCTACCAAAAACTCCTGAAGGAAAATGTCCAGCCATCTGTTCGTGACCTCAAGCTGAAGCGAACTTGGGTTCTGCAGCAGGACAATGATCCAAAAAAACACCAGCAAGTCCACCTCTGAATGGCTGAAGAACAAAATGAAGACTGGAGTGGCCCTAGTCAAAGTCCTGACCTGAATCCTATTGCTGTGGCATGACCTTTTTTTTAAAAAGCAGTTCATGCTCGAAAACCCTCCAATGTGGCTGAATTACAACAGTTCTGCAAAGATGAGTCGGCTAAAATTTCTCCACAGCGCTGTAAAAGGCTTGATTGCAGTTTTTGCTGCTAAGGGTGGCCCAACCAATCACTATTTTGCACAGGGCCATGTAGGTTTGGATTTTGTTTTCCCTTAACACCCTTCATTTAAAAACTGCATTTTGTGTTATCTTTGACTGATATTTAAATTTGTTTAACCTGAAACATTTAAGTGTGACAAACATGCAAAAAATAAGAAATCAGGAATGGGGCAAACACTTTCTTTCACACCACTAAGTGTGGGAATTACTACATACGTTGTCTTTTAGTATAGAGGGAGTATTTTTTGTCTGAACAAACTATTATGAATACAAGATGCACATTAAAAAAAGTTAAGCACAGAAACACATCTCTTACCCATCTCCCCAGTGGTAAAATGCCCGGTCCTGGTAGAACATGGACAGAAACAGCCAAACACTTATTGTCTCGACCCAGAAGATAACAAACAGGAACCATAGCGATGACAGCAGGACTTCACACAACATCCTGGAGCTCTATGGGGACACCAAACATGCACTACAGTGATGCTTTCTGGAATTATGATCCTATGTATACTGTGACTATAAAATGTAGTCACATGTCCTGATATTTTCATGTATTCTCCTACTGTGAGTTAGGGTTGAGCAGTAAGATCATATAAATGTGTCTACTGTCAGACATTTTGTCATACCATTCATACTGTTTATTTTATCACTTTAATATTGCTGGTTGTATTAAACCATTTTGGGAAATGTTTCATGTTGAGTTAATACATGGGTCTATGACCAAAATGTTTGTTTTTCAATAAACTTAGTGCTGACAGTGTGCTTAACTTCCCTATTTTCCTTTGCATGACTTCCTGCACACTCATACATTAGACAACTTTTTTTTTAGATGCATATACATAAAAAAGGAGATACTGTAAATAAAGTTTTGTATGCATTGTACATATGACAAGTCAACATACAATGCTTATACTGTAATTGGTTTATGCTAATCCACCTCATGTTTTGTATATAAAATCTACACTATAACGTTAAATAGGCTATATCAGATATAAAATATTGCTATACCTAGCATATTTGGATAACTAGAATTAGGCAAAAACATACTGTAAAATTATAAAGTTGTCTTAAAGTATATAACATTGTGGGATAATAATGAAAGCCAAAACAAGCAAGTATTTTTTGTAGCATATAACGTTAACGTAAATAGCCCATAAACAGATATTTGATAAATTGGCTGGCTTGTAAATTTAAACCTGGTGTTTGAGCAACATTACCAAGATAAAAAAAAACACACACTAAAAACATTGATGTTACCTATTCAGTGCCACACATTTTCTCTTTTTATTTTGCTGTTAAAAGTAAAGTTAGCAAATCAGTGTCCAAACATTTCAGCTAACGTTAACGTTAAATGTCGACAATTAAAATATGCATTCTTCAGTCTATAGCTAGGTTAGCTAACGTAATATCTCCGCCACTGACGTTAACACTAACGTTACTTAAGTTTGTGCATCGTTGCAAATATTCATACACAGTTGTTGGTCAATATCCTCGATGCAGTGAATATATATTTACGTTAGCGTTACAGAGATAATAACAATGGCTATTTTGCTAGCTTGGTAGCTAGGTAACTAAAGTCAAGCTACACGTAGCGGTATTATCCACATGGATACATCCATGATTAACCAGCTATAGTTAGCTAGCTACTTGTTTTAAAAGTCCCTTGTTCGTGCAGCTAGATAGTTAAGCTGCTCATCACAGTTTGACTTTAACGTTAGATAATGATTAAAACGTAATTAATGTTAATGCAGCAACAATGCAAAGACGATTAAGTTACACGAAAGGAACAAACTGGAGCTACTTCGTTTTACAGCTAATGCGCCGTTACATTTGTTACACATCTATATTGTTGACGGGACCAACGTATGCCTAAGTTAGTTATGTAAATAAATATTGATTCGTGTTGGAAGACTGTTTACTTACTCAATTCAAAGACTCTTGAGACGGCATTCCTTTTTCCAGTCTTGCTAAACACTCAGTTTGTTTACAATGCTCGTCACGTATCACGTCGCATGTACTTCCGCTTCTGAGACCAGTTTTAACATTGGTTGATTGATTGATTGCTTGATTCCCAAGATGTGATCCTAGCACCTTCAGAGGTCCTGTCATGCCGTTTCTAAAATCCCATGTAAGTAGCATCAATATTATATCGTGTATGGCACAGTACTCTCAAGCAATGCCATACTATAACAAACTAAATTTGCATACTTCAGGTACAAAAAACAAAACACGAGGCAACTTATACTAAAATTACTTTATTACAGCTGATTTCTGTTCAATATCCCTCTGCCAACACAATAGTAGATATAATACAAACAAAATAGTAAATTTGATCCTATTTTTATTCTGTTTTATGAATCTTTTTACACAATTTAAATCCACTTTTAGTACTTTACCATCTCTTATGTAGTATCTTCATAATCTCAATGACATTCAATAACAAGTTCCACCATCTATACAGTTTAATACAGGTTATGAGTTGTAGTGGTAATGTGCCAAAGAAGAATACTGACATCTTCAAAGAAATGCAATCTCTTTTCATAATTTGCCTGTCACCACGTCATCTTTTCAAGCCTTTTCACTTTGGCCACTAGACCAGAACCAACTTGTTTTTAGGTTTCATACATTTCATGCCGTCAGCCCAATGATAGGTAAAACCAGGGAGATGAGACAATGCAGTGGTATCTGGGCTTGGCAACTCAGATATGGCACAGTGTTTGACCATAGAATGGATCACCATTTACTGTTGCCGATTCTCATTCAGTATCCTTTATGCTTTCAGTCAGTAGGACAAAATTTGACATCAAGTTAAACTAAAAAAATAAAATCCAGGTCAGTGGAAAGGTCTTATGACCGACAATGATTGACGACAATATCCAGATTCCCTCACACACAACATTGAGATAACGTAAGGTTGGCATGTGTGTGTAACATTCAAACTCTTGGCTTTTGACTTAAGTTAAGATTCCGATCATGATAAATACATTCCCCTTTTCTTTACCAAATATCAATAAATCAGAAAAAAAATATTAATATAACCTGCTGTGTTACAGTAGCTGGAACTAGTCACTTGGCATTAAAAAAAAAAAGGAAGAGTTTTGGGACCAAACCATATGTAACTTGACATAATGCATACTGTCTAGGTAGGTAGTTGAAAATGTTAAAAATTAAAATCCCACCTATTTAAGAAAAATACCCCAGCATTTTTGTGTCCTCAAATGTGATAGGAATATATCACAGTATGACATTCAGAAAGAGCCAGCATCTGAAAAGGTGACTCTGAATCAGATTGGTCAAACAGTCAAACGTGTAGTGTGGGAGAACAAACTCTGCAGTGATAATGCTCAGAGATGGCTGGTTGGCTAAATAAGTGGCATTTAAAAGGAGATGACAGCAAATACATGCATATGAGGCATTCTGTCTGTGCACACAAAACCAAGAATATTTTCCAATGAGCTATGTCCAGACAACTCAACATCACTTTCACTTTGAGTGAAAGGTTTGCTAATATCAGTGTGGTCTGTCAGTTAAATAAAGTTAGTTTTAGAAATTATTTTCTTAAAATGAGAGTTTAGTCTTTAAATGTTTTCTTCAATACAATATACACATATGAACATTTAACTCCAGCTTTGTGATTCATTTGTGGAGCATACATCCTTATCATCTCTGGATCATTATCCTTAAAAGGCCTTTTCCACTAAGTCTGTTAAAATTCTCTCTATGGAAATGGAAAGCCTAACTTGAACAGAGAGGCTGTTAAAAGGGCACCAACTTTTCTAATGATATTTCAACCACAAAGCAGAGAGAAGGGAGCGAACAGAAACAGATATTATTGGAGGAGCTGCTAGAGCTATCAAAGGAATACCTAAGTGCTTTTTGCCACATTTATTTTGTATTTGGCTGTTGTTCTGATGAGATGGTGTAACATTTATAACTTAGCACCTTTTAAATTTTTAGTGTTACTCAACTGGGCCCCAACGTTTTTTAAACAGTGTTATAGTTTTCTAAGTAGTGCCAAGCCTGCTGTCATGGTCATGACAATTACCTTAAGCTACCTGCCTGCACATAATGGATTCTTTTCAGTTTGTTTTATGGAAATGGTAGCCAAAACATATCTAAAAACACTGCAGCATCCTCACATCATCTATTCAATCAAAATTCAGCAGAAACACACAGAGGAGATAACTAACCTCTACAGTTTCAAAACACAGTAAAAGCTGCAGAAAGGGGGAAAATTCCTTCACTCACATACTGTATGTTAACATACACTAGGCCTTGTCTGTACTTGGGAAATTGCTCCTAAAAAAAGCAAAAAACAAAACAAAATCACAGCACAGGTTAGTTCGACTCCTTAACTTACCTACATACGTACCGACAAAACACTCATCTACCAGGTGCTTTGCGAAAATAAGTCAAATATTAATGTTACACATATGTAGCTGTATAAAGTGCTTTGAAAAAGGCAGCAGTTTTAAAAAGGCACTAATAAAAATCAACAGATCAATATAAGGATTGTTTTTGAAGGCAAATGAGTCTCCTTTTTTCCCCCTCACAATTCCTCCTGTGAATGTGTACTTCTTCAAGATTTGAACCAAATTTACTGCATACACAGTGAATACAGTAATCTGACAAAAGTATTTGGGACCTCTGGAACTAAAATCACAGGTATTAAAAGACTGAACTAAACATACACTGGCAACTGATGATGAAATTTAAAATATTAAACTATAAACATAGACTGAGACCAATTTCTATAGTCAAAGGTTAAAAGGCACTGAAGTAGTGTTGTAGCATAAGCCTGAAGCAGTTAAGATTAGTTTATTTGGCTCTGAATTTGTCAAGTCTCATTTTGGCTGATGACCAGGAAATCAGGTGAAATAAAACTACTGAATAAAAAGGAGGCATCTAATTTATCACAATGACCATTACAGCAGGCTGGTATCACAACAGCAAAGCACCTTTAGTTAGGTCTGCTGCATTTCTGACCACCATCAAATAATCAACCAGTGTATAACTGAGTATGAATTGGGAGAGTGAATGAGGGGAGTGCTATATAAAATCAGTTTACTGTGATTGTTTGATACCACATTTCTAAGGACATAGTTAACACATGTTAAAGGCTTTTCTAACAGTGTTTCATGTGCAAAATGAGAGCAATGGCTGTGAATAGCACAAAACATATATTTTAAAAATTCCAAAGGAGAGAGCTGTAAATGAAAACAAATGAAAGTATTATGTGTTGACACTCAAATTGCTTATGTAACATAAATTTAAGGATCTGTATGTGTGCCGATCAACTGCCGTGAGGACGGGCTGCGTCTCTTCCAGCCCTTTTGACCTGAGCAACATTTATTTCATCACACCCCCACATCTGTACACGGGAGAAACGGAGGGGAAGTGTCGCAGAGAGAGACAGAGCAGCAGAGCTCAGCCAATACTCTATCCTGCTGTGTTTGTTGGATTCTACATCTCCATGCTCAAACCCTGACTCCAGGGCTGACATCTATGTGTAGGAGAGGTGTGACCCGTTAGATATTTGAGAGGTGACACTGGTACTCCTGCTCATGGCCTGCTCACTGCGCCCTCCTGAGGGTGTCCTCCCCATTGCTTGGGGGCTGTTCTGTACACCTCCACTGCTGCGGGAGACCAGGGCTCCTGCTGATGGGTGGCCCCATGGTGATGGACCCCCACCTCCCTGCATGCCCTGCCCCCAGCCTTGCTGCATGGGTGCCCCCCCCGGACTGGAGTGATAGTGGTGATGGCTGCCTTGGTGGCTTGACCCTGTGCCCAGACTGCCACTGCCCCAGTGTGACCCGTGAGCACTCCCAGATGGGTGCTGTTGCTGATGGTGACTCCAACTTCCTGGAGCCCCAGGAAAGCTCCTGCTGAGGCCCTCTGGGGAGATGTTTGATAGCACCATGTTGCTGAAGCCCAGGCGCATACTCTCGGAGTCAAAAGCCTCAACTTCTCGGGCTTGACGTTCCAGCAGGCTCCGGATTCGCTCCAAGCGTTCAGTCTGCAAGGACAGCATCTCCTCCTCAATCTACAGAAAAATTTAAAAAAAATTTGTAAATAATGTTCATATATGTGCTTCACAATTAGCAGATATGTTTAACTGCACTGTGATCGACTGGCATCCATCCATCGACCAAAACATAAAAAAGGTACAAAAACAGATTTTTGGAATAGAAGTGAAGTGTGGACATGACCTAATATCAGACAGTGGGGCATGAAAATTGTTTCCTAAATGGACTAGAGATTATTTTTTTCCTAAATTCATATGCACTGTAAAACTCTTAAGGAAAAGCACAGGTGTAAATAATAAAATTAATGATGGCTGAATTCCTCATTCATTCATCCATTTAGAAGCTTCAGTTTCAGTGTCCTGGTATTGTGCATGCAGAGTCATCGTTAATATTTTTAGTAACACCTGTGCTTTAACTACTATGACAAGTCAAAATATCTGCTGTGAAAAAAGCTTATTGTTCAGTTACTCTTAAAGGCCCAACACACCCATGGTACACATACACTGGTGTTTTAAATTATTTTACCTAATTAAACCTGTCCAGGACTGATTTGATGTGTACAGACTGCTTGTTTGAAATCGCCTTTACTCTGTTAATTTTGTGGCTTTTTTTTTTTTATGGCTGGAAAAATGACACCTTTATCATTTTACACGGAGTCCGTTGTAAATCCCAGGATAGCTTAACCCCAGAGCAGGTCTAATAATCTGGGCTTTTAAATTGAAAGTACCTCTAAAACTCAAATCTTGCCAATAATCATGGAGTCAGTAAATCTCCACATGATAATATGATATAGGACAACCTTCTGTTCCAGCAGGGCCCTTCGGAGTGACACCCTCTGCTCCAGGTCTTTCCTCTCGCGTTCATGCTGGGCATCTGTCTGCATCTTGATCTTGCTCTGGTAGGCGTTGAGAAGCTCCAGCTCCTGCTGTAGTTGCATTCGTAGGGCTTGGCACTGAGCCTCCTGAGTCTCATCCAGACGTAGCTAAGGACAGAAAGAAGATCAGGATCCAGTGAGTAAAATACACACACAACCATAACTGATTTGGACACATCCTCTAAAAGATGGCAAAATGTAAAAGTGGGTGGCGCCTTCATGGTTTTCTACATTCCTGGCATTGCCAGACTCACCGCCTGAGTGGAAAGCATCTCATTGATGGAGTGGTCATACTGCTCAGCCAAGATGGCAAGTTTGCGGTGCTGCTCCTGCTTCAGCCGTTTAAGGACAGCCTTGTGCTCTGACTTTGGTGTGGTCTCCAACAGATGGTTCCTCAGTGCTTTGTACTGCCTTGTCTGGATCTTACATGTGTCTTGGAACTGCTTCTTGATCTGTAGCTCTTTGGACTATGTTATAGAGAAAAGTATTCAATTATGTATTTCTTTATATTTAAAAGCAAGCATTGAACAACACAGAAACAGAAGCTTATTATCTACATTAGGTCTGTACAATCAGACCAAGCAGGTAGAACTGGTAAACCAGGCATTACATGAATAAGAAACACAGGCAAGCTTCTATTCAATCCTATTTTAACACTGTTTGCCTAACTAAAGGTGAGATAAAAGCTGCACACTCATAACTCTGATACAGTCTTTTTACTCTGAATTCTACGGATCAGCATGGTTCAGCACATCTTGGCTAATTCAAGATAAAGAATAGGTCTGCCTGATAAATTGTGAATTGCATATTTGACAAGCTCAGTTCTCACCTTGAGGCTCTTGGGTTGCTGGCGAACCTCCATAACGTGTTTGCGTCGAAGTTCCCTCTCCCTCCTCTTGTTGTACTCCTGCTGATTGGTGAGCTCCGTCTGGTGCTGCAGGCGGATCAGCTCAGCCCTCGTCTTTTGGATGGTGTTGAGCTGGCGGAACTCCAGCTCTTGCATGGACTCATGGTGCCGGAGAAGCATGGCATGTTCCAAGTCCTTCTGGGTCTGACGCTTGTTTAGCTCCTAATTATGTGCACATGGAGAGACAAACAACAAAGAGATGAGATTGTCACGCACCAAAGATAACAAAATTTTAGTTTGTTAATTCCTTAATCAATATAACATTCAAGACCCAGCAGTACAATCTAGGAGATAAGAGTGCTGACCTCACGCACTAAGTCCTGCTCAATATTGTGGCGAGCAATCAAGATCCTCCGTTTGAACCTGCGGCACTCCAGCTCCAGATACTGCCTCTGTCTGCGCTGTAAGTCGGCCTCTTCCTCTGCTTGGAAGTGTTGGAAGTTCTCCTTCTGCTTGGACAGCCACTCTTGCTTTTCTTTCTTGGGTGTTGACTGGTTTTCATTCAACTCCTAAACGGAAAAAAGATTGCAGGTCACTAGTTGAACAGACTTCATAGTACTGATTTATGTCCATTTGCTGTATGTAAGTAAACTGAAAAGCACTAATGTACCTACCTCTTTGAGTTGTTCCTTGCGAAGTTTATACTCCCGTTTCTGAGATTCTAGGAAGCTGTTGAGCTCTTTCTTCTGCTGACTCTGAATATGTTGTTGGAACTTCTTTTCATCATTGCTAAAAGTTTTTGCCTAATGGAGAAATGCACATCATGATCAGTTTGCTCTAGATAAAATAAAAGCCAGTGTTTAGTAACTCTTAAGTGAACACACAAATGAGCTGAAAGCATACATCTTTCTCCATGGACGCCTGGTGCTTCTTGATCAGTTTCTCCATCTCCTGGGCAAAGCTATTCCTCTGGTTCTCCAGCTCCTTGTCCAGGCGGAGTCTGTGCTCATCCATTTCAGCCTTCAGCTTGTTTTCCAGAGCCATCAGCTGTTTCTGGTGCTGCCGCCTCATGCGCTTGTAGCCCAATATCTGCTCCCTTAACTCAGAATCCTGCTCATGTTCCTTAATTTGGCGAGTGAGCTGGCAAACACAAGACACATGATTCTCTTTATATTGTTGTGGTGGAAAGAACTAGTTTTTCAAAAAACAATATATGTGTGAGGCTACCATATGTATTATGTAAAACGGAGGTATTTAAGACAATATGGAGAAAATGGACAATAATTTTTTTAAGTGCTTCAAATGTCACAAGCTGGATCATGGCTCTGCTTTTGATTACATACAAAATTACTACTTTCTAGTCTTAACGCAAAAGCATTCAATGCTCTCGAGGACAATATGTCAGAAGATTTTTGACTTTGAACAAAATTTACAGCAGGCATACAAGCAGTTAATTTAATTATCAAGCTGTTATTTTAGCCATCTTCTTATTTGATCTGCAAATACAATAACTGTGTTATTACCACTGAGGCTGTGCGTATAGTAGCAAAGTGTTCGCGGTTCCGTTTTGGCCGTGGAGTGTGTGCAGGCGGGGACTGTGGCTCAGTTGGCCGGGTGTGAGGTTCTGACTCTTCATTATATGACTCTTCCTCCTGAAAAGTAGGCAAAAATGCACAGAACATGTAAAAAGCAGAACAAGATACTGCAAAGCAACCAAACTTTTGTCTCATGTTGTATTTTAAATGAATGAATAATAATGAATCATGTAATAATAATCAATTTCTATAATAAATTTTCAGTAAACAGTGAACACCATATAACACGGCTGCAGGTCAGACTGGAACCTGAACTTCTTACCGGTTTCAGGTGTATCACAGAGCTGTTGGACATGACTGTGTGGTCTCCCTCCATGTCCACTTCACTCTTGTCATCGCCTGCATCTGTTAGACTGTTGACAGAGCTGCTCTGGGAACTGGCACTGATTGACATACTGGGTATGGATTGGTTGCTCCCCACACTGTTCACTGTACCCGTCCTACCCACACTGTGTTCTGGCTCCTAAAAATAAACACACACGACAGGTAGTAACAAGGTTACACCAATGCTCTATAACATAGGATGACACAATACTATAAAATGCAACCCCGCTACACTGGAGGTGACAGAAATGGAGAAAGAGATAGATGCAAGCTAGCAGCAGTTGAAACATTCATATGACAGACCTCCTCTTCATCTTGTGCCTCAGTTGTGGGGCCATTGTGGGCTTCCTGAAACAAGATCTTCTTCATTTTACGATACTGCAGATTGTCCAGCTCCCGCACTGCATCCTTAGTCCGATTTATCAGGTCTATTAGAACTGATTCTGGTCGCTCACGTTGGACAAATGCATGCTGGAGGTAGAACACAGAAAAGACCTCTTGCATTAAAATCCTGAATTCTAATGTGGTTATAGGGATTAACCATAAAACATAAGTCTGTCATAGCCATTTTTTGATTCTTACCTTTAAGAGCTCCTCAGAGTTCGGCCTATCCTGGGGAAATTTCTGAAGGCAAGAATCTACAAAGTTTCGGAAATAATCCGTCCTAAAGTTGAGAGATGGAATGTGGAAAAACTGCAGTTATTTTTTGGACTGAAGTTTGTTTAAGAAACATTACACCAGCTCTTTTTAATTTAAAAATTTTATTCTAAACTCACCATTCACTAGACTGCAGCGTGGGGCTCTCATTCTGTGCTATATGGTATAAGGCACTCATTGCATTCATGTTGAACAGTGGAGGCTTCCTTTCAGCTACAAACCAAGTAGCAGGTTACATCAAGGAGTCAGATGTTGTGAAGAAAAATGAAATTATGAGAGGAAGAAAGAGCAATATTATTCAGTTATTGACTGACTAAGTGAGCAAAATTAATGTTGGCTAAGAGATGTTTGTTAAAGTGTATAAAGAGATAGATGTTGATGCAAGCAATGCAACAACAAATGAGGTCTAAATCTTAGATATGAATCAGGCCATAAAGAACAGTGACCGTACCCAATTCAATGCAGGTTATTCCCAAAGACCAAATGTCCACCTTTCCATCATACTGACCCTCATCCATAGCTAAAATTACTTCTGGAGCCATCCTGAGAAAACAAACGCATTCAACACATAAAAATATGTAAATGTCCATTTAATGAAAAATCCACAAAGGTGCTCTGCGAGAAACTGTTAATGTACATGTTTTGTAACGTACCAATATGGAGTCCCAACAAAGGAGTTGGCAGGACAGGCGATGGAGGCAGAACCAAAATCTGCTAGTTTTACCTGCCCTGGCTCCGTCAGCAAGACGTTTCCTGCCTTGATATCTCTGTCAAACACAGAAGAATTTATTACAGAACTGCCTGATTATTACAGCTCTACACAGACGACAGAACGCCTGAGGGCATAAGCACTTGGTGCCCAGCATGCTCCCAAACACTTGAAACACTTACCGATGAATCATGTTATGGGAATGAAGATAAGCCAACCCTTGAAGAGCACCATGGGTAATTGCCGCTATTTCAACTTCTTGCAGAGGTTTCTTGTGAACTGGAAGGGACCACCAACAGAGATGTAAATCAAGAAAAAAGTGGCAAGGATAAACTTGAAATAGGAGTACACTACCTTCTCTGCTAGTCGTCATGCAGCCTCATGCAATGATCAGGAGTTCAAAGGTTTTCAACTCACCTTCTAACAAATCTGAAGCAGAGCCTAGACAATACTCCATTACCAGCTGAAATGAAATAAAGAGTGTTTTGTGTGAATTTATTTTTTACCCTCTTTATCAGTGGGTAATACATTTTAGTCATATAGCATCATCATCATCATCGACGCTCTCATATAGAAGCTTACCCAGGCAGTTTGCTCTCGCAGGTAACATCCTTTGTACTCTATGCTGTTGGGGTGTTGTATTCTCTGCAGGAATTTCACCTCCTTTATTATGTCTTGCCATTTCTGTGAAAATAGTAAAAATCAGAGGACTATAACAACGAACAAAACAACATTCATGAATAAACAATTGCCTGTTAACATGATATAGGTTAGTGAAAGCTATCATACCTCACTGGACTGCTTCCCAGTATAAGACATCTTCTTGATGGCAACCACCTCATTTGTCCGCACATCCCGTGCCTGAATGATAAGTACATTACTTATTGGTGAGATTGTCATCTTCACCCCATAACTTTACCAATGATTTAAGTTTTAGTTTAGTGACTTAGGCTACATGGGTTAAAGAGTTTCCCCTAAGGGATCAAAGTATTTCTGTTACAGTACAAGTTTTGAACAATATTTTGAGATACCCATGATAATTAATTGGTAATGATAATTAATAGGTCTGTATTATTTGCCTGTAATGCTTAAATTTACCAAACTGTATTAGAGACTCAACTACATGATCCATCCATGATTAGAATTCAGACTACGTAGACTCAATGTAGCTGTTGGGGCAACATGGCATTGTATCAAAACAACAAATTGGGACTTGTGATACAATTCTCTGCAAGCTGACTGGCATAAGCAATGAATGCTTCTGACTGCTTGTGCATAATATCCACATTACAGAGACTACATAACTCATTTCAGCTAACACACTGTGCAAAAGCACCAAGTCACACTCAAAATATCACATTTTCAAAGATACTGAGACAAAAATATACCATCATAATTGCAAAATATCCCAATAATTGATTTTTACTGTTGTGTGCTTGCTCAGTAATTTGCTGGAAGTCAAAGCTGACACACTGAGACAGTGTCGCTAAAACAGTTCTGCATTTTTAGACTCATTCTGAAATATTCTGAAATGTTTAAAAGGATCTGTGGTTCATAGAACAATGCTCTCCAATTGTCGAACACTAAAACAAAACAATGATTAATCAATATCAATGACCTTCAAGGCTACAAAGCCCCATTCTTCAAGCCTATTCTGTATATATTTGACAGGCTTTATTAGTGGTTTATAGTACTATGAGACAGGATTTTCCTAATTTTCGGAAAGTAATAATTTTATCCTCTGTAACAATGATCTTGAATTGAATTACACCATTCATGTTACACAGTGTTATACCAGAGATGTGTGCTTGAATGTATTTGATTAACTTTTCTGCCCTGACAACCCTTTATTTTTTTGCCAGAGCCCTATGTGTCCCTATGTGCCTCTATGTGCCAATACTCCTCACTGAAATGAATGAGGAGGCTGCGTTTTTTTGTCAGACTGAACATGCCCTTAGGCTTGGACCATAGCCTTATATTGCAAAATACTCACAAAATATACAGCACCAAAGCTGCCATGTCCAATCTCACGCAGATCTGCGTAGAGCTTTTCTGGGTCCTCCTTGAAGAAGAGATCAGCAATTTCGGGGTCCTTCAGGCTCCCCGCCCGACTGCTGTTGGGCATACTGGGGAGTGGGGGCAATGCCGCTGCCGCCAGGAACTATCTGGGTCTGCGACAGCGACTTGAAAGCCCCCACCGATGGCTCATCTGCAGGACAGTGGTCTCATATGTGTTCAGAGCTAAAAGTACAAGGAAAAACAAAAATGAGTACAATAAAAAAAAATAAAAACACAACATCAGCAGCAGAGTGATATAACCTAATGTATTCATGTGCCGCAATATAAATTACATGGCTTCATTATTAATACTGAATGGACAACAGAGAAGTACAGTATGCTCCAACAGTGGATTAAGAAGTTAATTCGGATATTTTGGGGTAAGAGTCACATATTACCTTTACCTTACTAATAATTTCCTTTACACTGGTATTGTTATGGTACAATATTAATAATGCTATATGTTACAGTGAGAGGCAATGTGAAACAATAGGTAATTGAAACATCTGTCTAAAAACTGTTGACTGTCCATTTGTGCTATTGCAGAGCCTATTAACCTGAGCGAGAGAAGGATACGCAAAACATGAACTGAACCATGATGTCAGGTGCAAATGTGGAGAATGGCCAGTCGGAAATCCTGAGATAGCAAGAGCTAAGTCTCCTGTTTCCATAGTAACAGCACATACAGTAAGGAAATCAGTGGGCTGTGTCCTGACAACCTCCCCTCACACCTTCAGTGACTGGTATGTAGACAGACAGATGTGAGGAGGATACAAAGAACCGTCTTGCAGCTGACAATCTCCAGCTCGAACAAAGAAACCGAGGCGACAATGCACTGCTTCACTGTGAGATAGATGCCTGAACTGAAACAAAGCATTCCAGTGATGGGACTACTTGTTAAACCTGTAAGTACTTGGTAAACACACATTCTCAAACATACCAAACATTGTCTATGTAACCTTCCTAGAAGTGATTAAAGGGTCAGATCACCAAAATCACAAAGAAACTCTATCCTATTCTCAATCATCTATAGTGGTTTATAGCCATGCTTATAGTTCTGCTTTTATTTGCCCTAGTTTTGAGATACCCACATCTGCAACATTCCAATTCACTCCAGATAAATAATTTGTTTGTGGTACTCACCGTGTTGAAAAATTATATTTGAATAACTTAAAAAGCAGCTTTTCCAAAAATAATATCCCGGGGACTAATCCATCAACCTTACTTAACACAGCTGTCATTGTGAACTGTTTTCTTCTAAAATTCAGAATATATCCATAGTAGGGTGTAACTAACCTTATCTCAAAGGCTCACCATGTAAAAGCAAAACTATCTGCATGACTAGATACCGCTAGCGAAATGAGGGAAAATGTGTATTTTTTCATTTGTTTGTTTACTGAATTTTAGGTGAACTCACCATTTAAAATGACAGAAATGGACAGAATATAGCATAGGTCCACAACGCCACTGTCAGGCTTAAACTTTTAACTACTTTGCTGCCTGTTAAATTGTTTGTTATACAGCTGTACTGTTGTAATACAGATGTAGACTGTAAAAGATCACTGAGGAAAGTTTACTGAGGCCATGCGGCTCAGATGATCAGCTGCAAACAGATGCAGAGCTGACGCTACAGTCACAAGACTTCTTTCCCAGCCTGGGAGAAACAGCCCCCAGTTCAAGCAGACATCTTTTGTCTCACAACAACACTGAACAACTCACTATTCCACACAGATGCAGCCACAGCCCTGAAATAAAGCCTCATTAACATGTGGGACTGTGCCTCTTTATTGCCATTGTCCTTTACTACATTGTTGCTTATGAATAAGCCTTGTTGTCATATCTCATGATGGCATTTTCAGCTATGGACATGTGAGCACAAAATGAGTGATGATAACTGATACCTTCATAAAAACACCCCTGCGTTCCAACAAACACACACACATGCACAAGAATGCAGCAGGACAGGACAACAAAGTTGGAGGGCTGGAATTCCCAATGTATGTCCTCATTGCGCTGCATTTCTCAGCATTTCCTGTTCACGCAGCTATAGGGAGGTAGGAAGGGACCTTGGTGAGCATGTTGACTAGTGATTATTTGTCTGTCTTGACTGAACAGCAATGGCTTGCTTTCATACATGCACTGCAATTTTAGACACAGTGAAAGAAGGTTTTTAAAGCTTTCATATCATACTGATAGTTCATCTTTACAAAATGCTGCCATCCCTTTTTAGAAATCAGTATGCAATTTGAACTTATAAGTAATGTCGGTCAGTTAAGTAATTTCCTTTTAGTACTCCAATCCATAGCACAAAAAACACATAACCACACAGTATCAACCACGAGTGTTTCCTTTGTCTTTACCACCCATGTCAAAGAACAAAACACAAAGACTATATTTTAACCAATGTATGTTTAAGTACAGGCCTACATTACAGTACGTTAATTGACTGAGATGGCAATTGGGCCTAACGTTAATCAGTTTGTCTATGAGGACAGGTAAACACTTGCAAAGTTCTACAGTACTGCTATTACTCTGAAAAATGTAAACCACTATTAAATGACCAAAGTGTGCCTTACAGCAAAACTACCATTTCTGGGGTAAACGAATAGCCTGACTGGCTGCGTTATATCCTAAGTTACCTGACCTGTGGCTAGGTAATACTTTACTGGAGTTGCAACACAAGTGGAATTAGAGAGAGTACTTAGTGGGATTTTCCGAAAGTTGTCACTTTCCAATAGCTGTTTCAGCTGTCACACAAGTAGGCTAAATCAAACTAACCAAGTCTGAAATTTAAAAACCCAACAACACTCTCTAGCGTGCGCAAACAAATCAGAGATTTGAGGAGCTCCCAACTAGCCAACGTTGACTGTAATGTTAGCTACACACCAAACTTAACGTTAGCTAAGCTAAGTTACGTGTCATATGATCAAACAATCCAAGCAATGTTCGCGACCTGTTTACTACGTGAACAGTTGAGTAACTACATGAATGATGTGGAATTAAACCAACTTTCAGAGTCAAGTACTATTAAATTGCTAAATTAGCACGCTAACCTATGTGATGTTTGCTAAGTTAGCTTAGCCAGTTAGCTGGAACTCACCCTCTCCTGACAGGCCAGGTTTCAGCACTGTAGAGAATGTCGTGTATTTCAAAACTGTTTGGGATTATAAAAGTATTCTTCCTGTTTCATCCTCGGTGCGGTAATTTCGTACACCAAATCCTTGTGGTTCTTAACGCTGTCAGTCGATGATAACATACAGATTTGTGAATTATTATAGGTTAAAATCCCCACCCTCGAAGTAACTGGGGTGCCAGAATAGTCGAATCCCACTCCCAGGCAGGTCCAAAGATGGCTGCCGAGCCGAGAGCTCCACCGCCGCCTCCCTTCGTGAAAATACGTTGGGGAGAAAGTGAGGGAAGTTCAAACACCTCCAAAACACCCAGAAACAAGCCGCGAATAGTATCCGCGACGTCGTTAGAACAACTGGGGATTTAACCTAGCATACTGGCATGTTAACAAGTTAGCTGTGAGCTGTAACTCTGCCTGGCTGTCCGTCTTCCTTCGACATACTGCAAACAGTTCCGCCCTGCCTGGTGTAGTTGCAGTAAACTCTCTCTGACCCAAAAACATCCAGAGGCGGAGACATAATTAAAAAACACTCGGCCTATAATATATAGGAGAGTAAATACTAGACTATTTTATTCACTTTTTATTCATTTGCGGTATAGCAGGCTATCTCCTCTTTTTTCCCAGGCTACTACTTGTTTCTGAGTTGAATGACTACGCCTTGGAATAGGTAGCCTATATAATATAAAACAATTACTTTTGAATGGAAAAGTAGAAATGATTTTGATTGTTAGATCACATTTTGTAAAGTAGTTAGAGACCCACTGTAGTGAGTCTGTTGAAGGTGGCATAAGAGTAAAGTTCAGTGTGTACAAAATCGAAATTTTTATCTTCTGTCTTCTGAAGAGCATGAACGTGGTCAGTATATTTCCAGATAGTCTGCCAATTAAATTATTTTATGTTACTGTTATTTAATTGGCTATTTAATGTACAAGTGGAAATTATTGGCTTGATGGTGCAACACCAGAGAAAAGAGTCAAGGGGTCATCAAAAACATAATAATTAATTCTCTGGGTACTATAAATATCAATAGCAAATTTTCTTTAAGCAACGATCCAACATTTTGGTTCATAAACATATTGTTCAAGAAGATTAGTTTGACTTAATGTTGGCTAAAATAAAAAAAATCAGGGGATTACCAAAATCTTTAGGAATTGGGGCCAAGCATATACATGCCAAATTTCATGTCAGATTGGCCAGTAGTAGTGTTGATGGATTATAAACCAACATTGCAATCCTAGGCCAAAAACACATGAAAAAGCATTTAAAGAGAATTTGGGGGCAACATTAATTTGCAGTTTCAACTGAACTCTTTCTTAAATATTGCTGCTTAAGCTATTTTAATGATACAAATGAATATACTGCTGTGTATGTTGTACGCTCTAATTGTGTAAGTAGTGTATATAGAATTTACTATTTCAGGCCTTTATGTGTACGAAAATATTTTAACTGGCAGTAAATAAGCTTTGCAGTCAATGTCAGTTTATCCACACTGCCTCGGCAAAGAAGTCCATATGCACATTTCACTGTCATCCTGCCCAGGTCCATAACAACACAATTCAAAACACATACACACATTGACAGGATAATACTTTAATGGTCCAAACCAGGGAATTAACCAGCAAAAACACAATTATTCTACTTTTGGCTACTGGGCAGTTTCACTGGAACAGTGTGCTATGTACCTTGCCCTGGGGATCCTCGGCAGTAGGCTTGTTGTTCGAAGGCCAAAGAGTGCATCTCAATACCCTCCATTGTATTTTTCCTGAGGATTTAAACCAGATACATTGCAAGCATCTCAAACCACTAGCCATAATTGATCTTGAGATAGGGACGTTTTGAAATGAAATATTGAATTGTCTTTAATTTCTGAAATGTTTTTAATAATTAGCAGCATAAATGCTGGCTTCCTCAAAACTGGATATCTAGGGGTGACTGTAGATGGCACTCACATCATACTTATAGAATCCTTCATCAGCAGACTGAGAGTATGCAATTTTTCCACTTAGGCAGTGCATGATAGTCAGCTCTTGTTTACTTATGTTTTCTCTGCATTTAGTGGGCTTGTGCATGATGTAGCAGTGTACAGAGGAAACCCCCCATAGCCTCTCCTTCAAGCTCAAACTCTCTCTCTCTCTCTAACCATTACTATCTGCATGGTAACTCCGCCTGCACAATAGCCTGCCTGTTGCAAAGCCAACAAATGGCAAAGTTCTACTCAAGCTGGCTCTTACAGGGCTTTTGGATCTGCTTGAATGTGAATGGAGGACACTGCATTACTTTGACATGCTTCCTCTTTAGAGTGTGGACATGTGCCTGGTGCTGCATGTGTGTTGGAGTTTCTCTATGAAGAAAGGAAGCAAACCTAGATGTGACAGTAGTTAATTTGGCTGTTTTGAGTCCATTATAGACCAAACTGCATAACAGAAAGCAGAAAGGGATGGCTTTAACTACCAACCAAATCTATAAAATTAAAATTAAATGATAATGATGTTGATGATAACAGTTAAATAAAGTGGATGTAAAAGAAGATGCCTTCATGTGACACATTACTCATCTACCAGCAATATAATTGCATATTACTCATCCCATTACTCCCTTTGAAATGTCCTCTTTTTTCTCTCCTTTTTCTCTTTCACCTCTTCTGATCTTCATCAAGGCCACTGCATTCTGCAGATATAAAAACTCTGCATTTTCAGTGCTGATGTCACTGGTGGTTTTGTTTTGTTAGCCAATTAAATTTTTGTGCTCAGCAATTACGCAGGGTACACAGGATACACAGAATATATAGTCATGCTGATAGTTACTGCAAGAGATAGAGCCAATGATTGGTCATTCATTACATTTTATTATTAGCTGGTCAACATTAATTGTGTCCCCATACTTTGAGCAGAAACCCAGCCCAGTCTATGTTCAGGTAACGTCCACTTACAGTAACTTTAACATGAGCAAATTAGACTCATTTTTTCTCTAAACTGGTGAAAGCCATGAATTCATTGATGGTGGTTGGCTAGACATGTATACATAGCAGGCTTCCTTACTACAAAAAGGGATTAAGAGGTGTTGGTAGTAGTAGCCATGGCAGTGGTGTTGGTGAATGTTGGAGAATGCTCTCAGGCTTAGTTATAGCCTACTGCATGAGGGTAAAACAAAGGGACCCAGTAACTTAAGGATGCTGCTATGGTTGGAGCCTGTTCTCTGAATGAACAGGTGTAGGAGCTGCAAGCTCAATTTTGGCCGAGGTCATTGCATCAGAGGCTCTTTAGGTTTCCTCTCTTGCCTCCATCTCTACATCTCCATCTCTTTCCTCACTCCTCAGCCTTGTGAACTATAGAATAATGAGAAAGAGGATTAAATATCAGAGGGTGATGAAAGAGAGGGTGGAAGGTGGGTTTGAGGAACTGTGGGTATAAACATACAAAGCTCACACATCATATACAATATTATTTGTGATAATGTTTATTCACATTTTTATGTTACAATAATATTGTATTGTGAAGAAAAACGTTTAATTTTTTCTTATAGACAGCCTAAAACTTTCTATAGAATATTGTAATCTAATAGCCTATAATATAAAATATGTTATGCTCATTTTCAAATTGTATGCAGTAAATATAGTAATATAATGCAGTATTAAGTAATTCAAACTGATGTGGAAAAATTCATCCCACAAACATAATGTTCACATAATCATAATCTAGGCTTTTATCTTGAAAAAAAACAAAAAACTCCTCAAAGTCTTGAAGACACGCCTCTGTTATGACGCCGGTGCGAGTGCGGAAGTAAATTGCCTGACTTTCCCACATGGTGAAAATGGCTGCGAATGGGGAAAAACAACAGGGCCACAGACCAGGCATATATAAACAGAAAAATAAAGGCCACAAACATGGCAAGCACCGGACGAAAGGTGAAATTGAGAGAGAAAACAAAGGTAAGCCGTGTTCAATTATGAAGTGTTACTTAACAACTGGTGTTAGCTGTGTTGTGTTAGCTTGTGGCTGTGGTCACGGCTCTGCAAACACACGTGTTGAGTTGTCTTGTGAATTTAGGGGTGGCATTAGTTCAGTGGAGTCATTTTACACATTTCTTTGTAAGAAATAGCGTGAGTCTAGCTTGGCGTTGGTAACTAAACTGGTGGTGTACGTCTTTCTCCAGTTGACCTACGACGATTTAAAGCACGGGGGAACCCAATCAGGGCTCCCAGATATCACAGCAGTTTTCCTGCCATGTTAACCTGAGCGAGTTTGTTGTCAGAAAGTGTTGTCGTCAAAATATTGTGTACACAACTGTACTTGCATGTATTTTTTTTAAGATCACGTGATTAAATTAAAATTGCATCACTGTAGACTATTAATGTAATGTCACCCAGTAAGTAAATTAGCACTGCAATTAATACTACCATTTAATGTAATTTGAATCTATCATAAAACAACATGCACATATTCAGTTGAGAAGCTATTGTGAAGTTATAGCTCAAAGGAATATTTCAGAGTTTTTGACATAAAGGGGTTTGAGTTACACGCTGGAAATAGAAGCATGGACATTATTTCAGTCTACAGATCTTATGTACAGAGGATCACATTGAAATGAGAATCTGTCAGACAGAAATGAACAGTAGCAAATGGGACAAATGGACAAAAACTACTCAAGATTTAAAACTGTTCCACTATGGATGTACAGAGAGGTCTATCAGGAGAATTATCTATGACTGTTTGTCTGTCCATGACTAGGCCTATTTCTCAGACAAGCTGTCACAGGGATATCTCTGTCCACACAATCTCAACTACTGTCCATGCGTCTTATCTCTAAGGTAGTAGTTTCTTTGACATTCTTATGTCAAATATGAACCATCCCTTCTAATGTTCAGTTTTTGTTGTTACTAGTTGAGAGAGGTGTTGATTGCACTCTGTGGTAGTTTTTGAGGTCATACATTACGCCAATAATTTGCATTCATGGAAATTTCAAGTAGACGAAGTAATGTGGACACTGTACACTGTAATGCAACCCATTACGGCAAAACAAAGTATGGCCTCTAAAATTATCCATTGAATCAATACATCTCCAAGAATCTATATTAAAAAAAAAAAAACTATTTTAAGCTTCACAAATTAAAGGCAGTCTTTGTTGCAGGGCTGTTCTATTGGATTGCACAGGTGTTTTTGATATATTGTCAACCCAGTTTATATTATAAAGCAGCACAGATATTGCAGACATCAATCATAACTTCAATAGCATACAGAAATCCATGTGAATATCTTGTTCACATATCTACTGCAGATTTATTGTCATCTTATAGTTACATATGTTTTACCTCAAGGACGTGTTCAAACTCAAACAGTCCAAATATTGAATTATAAAACCTGGTATTGTTCGATATAAGTTTGCAGTGATTTACACAAGCAGAATGAATGCAAACCAACACCTGTGCTTACTTGCATGCATTAACATGTTGAAGCAGCATGATGCAGGACTACAGAAGGCAGATGACAGTATATTGTTATAAATGGTCTTTTGTAAGCAACAAGGTTGTGGTTTGTTTGCAAGGCTGTTATACAACACAGATGTAAACTAAACTGGGCATGCGAAACCTTAATAATGTGCCAGAAAGCATAACACAAAAGCTAGTTGCAATTTTGCACAATTCATCAAAACATCCATCATATAGTACTGGGAAGAGTTGACATTCCTTTTGAAATTTGTTTTATAGAGTGCAAATACTATGATATTGGTTTCAATAAAGCATCCAAATCAGCCTTTGAACGTGTGCACCTACATATATATTTTATTTGAAACAACTTTAATAACAGGAATAAATCTCTGTTTTGAACCGTCTCTCAGGGAGAGTGTCAGTGACGGGCCTTACCAAAAAGCAGAGGAAGGAGCAAAAGAAGATGGACAGAAGGAACAAAGCCAACCAACTACGCAGGAATAAGAAAGACATGGTCATTTTTTATTTCACATGAAGAATAGTTTTCTTTCAGTTCTTGGTTGGTGCAGAGTTTCCAATCCATGTCTCCTGTCTTTTTAGGTCCTGACGGAAAAGCGACGTCTAGGCAGCAGGGATGGTCCTCCTCATTTGGTTGCTGTGGTGTCCCTCCATGCTGCAGTTGATGTTGGTGCTGTTACCAAACTTTTACGTGGGGAGGGTGCAGGAGGTGTTGTACATCAGGAGCAGGGCATCAGTGGCATCAGTGACAGTTTTGGGATGATTCTGCCTCGTTTTAAACAAAGGTTCACCTTTCTAAACCACAGCACGGGTAAGTATAGAGTAATATGGAACAGTTGTTACTTTGAAAAAAAAAAAAGTATGCAAAAAAAGTTTTTCAAATTTAAATATAAAACAACACACACAAATGCATTTAAAAGGTGCATTAAAATGCTTGTAAAAATGATTCCTCCTCCAAATCTTCTCAATGGCAGTGTATTTCCCCCTGAATTATTTTTTTTGTGATGTGTCAGTTATGGCAATTTTCTTAATCTTAGTTACTTATGTTAGTCTGTTTAATTCTAAAATATGTAATTCAGGTATTGCAGACAATAAGGCAGTCCCAGAGACAGTGAAATAAATGCCTTACTGTGTTTCACACTTAATACAAAGGTTTGGTATGTTGGCATTGATTCTATTAAACAGTGCCAAAAAATAGTTTTTATAGATTGTACTATGCTATATGCCTTTGCTGTACTATTTTGTCTTTGTTATGAGCATTATGTTGTCCCCTTCTGAAGCTTCTCTAATGGTTTCTTTGGACAGCTGACATGCACGCCCTGCTGGATGTGGCAAAGATTGCAGATAGCCTTGTATTTGTGCTGGATGCCACCGAAGGTTGGGACAGCTATGGCGACTACTGTCTCTCCTGCCTCTTTGCTCAGGGCCTCCCCAGCCATGGTGGGTATAAACCTGAACACACTGCTGGAGCTTTTAGACTCCTCCATTGACACTAGGATAGACTGCTGTTGCAGTAGATTTTATACATAATTTCTGATTTTTATTGATTTCTTTCTTCACCCAATGTAGCACTGGTGTGTCAGGGTGTGTCTGATCATCATGTGAAGAAGAGGGTTGAGTCCAGGAGAGCTCTGTCAAAGATCACTGAGATCCGTTTTCCTGATGCTCGTCTCTTCCCTCTGGATTCGGAGCAGGATGCCACTCTACTTCTCAGACACCTGGGCGCTCAGAGACAGAGAAAGCTTGGTTTCCGCTCCAGACGTCCCCATCTTTTGGCTCAGCACGTCACTTTTACACCCAACAGCCCTGCTGAGGGGACAGGTGGTGGACCCACTGGCCTGGGCACCCTCTGTGTCTCCGGGTATGTCCGAGGCCGTCCTCTGCGGGTTGACAGACTGGTGCACATCACTGGACATGGAGACTTTCAGCTCAGTCAGATTGATGCTCCATCAGACCCACTTCCTCTCAACATAACAACTGCCAGACCAGCAAAGCCTGGCAAGGGAGGAGACGTTGACATGCAGGTAGGTGTTTTTGGACTCAGTTATTGCTTTGATTTTTATTATTATACAATTCTTAAAATTCAAAATGCAAAAGGCTCCTGTTTCCTTGAAATAAAAGGTTTCCTCACATGTATTTATTTATATTTATAAAGTCTTCGTTCCATAATCTAAAATGACAAATGTGTGTTAATGCATATGTCTGTCTGTCTGTCTCTGTCAAAAATAACACAATAGTTTGTTTAAACATGAAAGCGCTGTAATTTACTCCAGTTTGGCTGTTTAGCTTGAACAGGAATTTTTTTCATATTCACACATTATTTAGGGTGGTATTTCAGTCTGTAGCTTAAAGGGCCATACCAACGTTGATGCAGCTCTTAGCCCATTTAGCACACATTTCTTAAATAAATGTGCACTTTTAACTGCTTTGCTATATAGCAATAATTAAACTCCAACAACACTTAAAGCAGTCATGATATTGATTAAAATAAATGACCTAAGCAAGCAAATTAAAGTATCAGACTTTCCTATTGTAGTTTTATTAATGAAGAGTGGCTGACTGGTCAATGGCAAAAACAATTCAAGAATGTAAAACTCTCCACTGTTCTTAAAATGTAAAATGATGAGTAGTGTAAATATCACTATATGATTAGCAATACGTGGGCTAAATTTCCCATTTACACCAATCATCTGTGTTTCCCACAGGATGGAGGTGAAGATGAAGCTGCAGTGCGGGTGCTCATGAAAGCAGACCCAGCCGTCAGGGAGAGTCTGCATGCAGAGGCTGAGGTGGACCCCATGGACGGAGAGCAGACGTGGCCAACAGAAACAGAGCTGCTGGAAGCTGAAGGTGCAGAGACAGAATTTACACATAATAGCATTTTGAGGTGATATGACATAGCAATGTTTTCTTTGCCTACAACTACCTGACACTACTTAAGATCATGTCTACTTGTATACTAAAATGCCTTTCTTGATTAGGTAAACCTGCTACAATAAGACAGGACTCTAAATGTTTCTTTGTCTCTGCCGTTTAGAGGCCAGGAAGAACAAACGTGTGATGAAGGTCCCTAAAGGAACATCAGACTACCAGGCTATGTGGATTGTTGATGAAGACGAGGAGGAGAATGGAGAGATGGATGAAGAAAGCAGTGATGATGATGATGACGACAACATGTTGGACGAGGCCATGGATGGAGAGGATGAGGAGAATCACTCACAGGTACACATTGAAAGTATTTTTTGGGATTTATATTACAGACAGTGGAGAAATTACCTGAAATGAAAGGGACCAAAGGTCGGACTCGAACTGGGGGCATGAGGTTCATCGTCGGCATCTTAACCTCTAAGCCACGGGGCCTCCACAGGTGCACACACGACAAAAGGAAACTTAGTCCCAATTATTGATCATTTTCTTTGGCATACTGTACATCTTTATAGTGTTAAAGTTTCAGTTTGAGGCTTTTTGCTTGAGAGCAACAACTGTATAGCGGTGTGTGTGAAAATTGGGGGGGGATGAGGACAGTAATCTGTGGAGAAGCTATGAAGTCTGAGTGTTAGTGGTTCCGGGGCTGGAGCAATGCATACGTGACCCACGATCAGTGCACCTCATAACTGAGAGGCACTGTTTGTTTTCTCAGTGTCTGTCTCTGGCCTGTAGTGCCAGGCTGCTCACCACAACAATAGTGTTTGGAACAGGAGTCCCGAGAGAAGCCTCCTGTCTTCCTGTCCTGTGAACAGAACTTCCTGTCTGGACGAAGGGAGGGGTCGACCATTTATTTTTTTCCAGCTCTGCTTGAAAAGAAGTCAGGGAAACTCTCCTTATGCAATGGGTTCATTATGATCTGTAATTGTTATTAGCATGTGTTTGATGTCAAGGTTAGCACACAGAAATACGTATTTAGGAGAGGGTAACAATAGGGAAAAGGGTACTTCAAATGATTATTATTATTATTGCAGCGGGGATGTTGGAAAGGTTGTGAATCAACCCCATGCTGAGTGCTTTCCCCTCATGTGTCTGGCTCTGCCTGTAATTTGCCAGATGAGGCAGCACTGTAAAGCATGTCGTCGTTGATGATTCATTTCCTCATAAAAATACATTGGCAGTGGAAGTTGAATTTCTAGATATTGTAAGAATGAATGTCTGGAAAGACTGGAGACAGTCGTTTGTAGACAGTGGGAACGGCACAACATTTAAATGTATGCAAACCAGGGATCCCCCCACAGTTTTAATTCTGGCAACTCCTTATCACATTCTCACAAATAGACACAAATACTATTATGCACAGCACAAGTCTTCTCAAAACACTGTTCTTATTGTGGCTGGGTTAGTCTTGTTTATATTTGGCTATTATACAATTACAATTTCTATACTTAGAATCTCTTTGAGCGCACTTCTGTTCCCAACATGTGTCTGGTCATTGTTTGTAAAATATTTACTGCAGTTTACAAAATAGGGAGGCAAAAATCTGCCTTGGTGAATTAGAAACAACAGTTGTGTATGTATAAAAGTTGCTTTGTAATAGGGGAGAGCAACAACAGTATTACTTATACAGAACAGCAAGAGAATAGCAGGGACAGCTGTTCATCTATGTATATCTAGATATGGTGTTGTATGTACAAAAGGATTGAACACTGAAATCTTTGGGGTAATAGCTCATAGTTGGAACAGGGGAAGCCACTAGCAGTGCTCGTAAAGTTTAAAAGGGCCAGTTCACCCAGTTTATCAAAACCTGGACAAATCAAACCAAACCTGTCTTTGAGGTTAGATACCACTACATGTAGGTGAGAAAATACTGTATGCTTTCTTATATTTTGGATAAATTGACCCTCTGGAAAATTAAATGGATGTCCTTTTATTTAGTGAACTCCAAAGTTTATTTCCCTTGTGGCTTGACGTTGTGACCATGCTATCTTATCTAAAACCCTTTCAGGCATTTTTGCTTATAATTGATAGCATAGAGTCAAGAGGCTGACAGGAAATGTGTGGAGGGAGAGGGGGATGAACCGGGGATGTTGCGTAGGCCATTGTGACGCCCCATCTTAAAACTTTTTCTATCTTGCAATATCACAAATGTATTTTGGAATACTAACTTTTCAATTTTGGTAATAGTCACATATAAGGGGACAGGGAACGTTTAACTGCTTTTAAATCTTCTTTTACTTTCGGCTGTTCCCTTTCAGGGGTCGCCACAGCGAATCATGTGCCTCCATCTAACCCTGTCCTCTGCATCCTCTTCACTCATCTTCACTTATCAACTTGTACAAGGGTCTAGGTGTACTTACTCAGAGTCAGTGGCATTCTCTGTTAAGGCCTCTAATACTGACAGGGCTCAGGGCTACTATACTAGAAAATTATACTGTATACTCTGCTCAGGAGCCAGGTTCAGGCTGTGCCTCAGAAGAAGAAGAGGAGGAGGAGGAGGAAGAGGTATGCTCCACAGAGCGATCTGGAGCAGATCAGCGCTATGATGAGCACATTGATGAAGCTGCAGAAGAAGAAGGCCTAAAACGCTACCGTGAGGCTCGAGCCAATGAAATGTTTCCTGATGAGGTGGACACACCCCTCGACACGGCAGCTAGAATAAGGTCAGTTCTGCTTCTTTTATGTAGGATGAGGAATAAATATGCAACTATTGTGAATTTATGTTTGTAGGAAAACAAATTTTGAGATTTTGTTTATACAGTTTGATCATTGCCTCATTTGATCCCCTTGCTGTCCTTTGTGTCTAGGTTCCAGCGCTATAGAGGCCTAAAAAGTTTCCGCTCCTCGCCCTGGGACCCCTTGGAGAACTTGCCTGTCAACTACTCACGCATTTTCCAGTTCCAGAGTTTTGAACGTACTCGCCACCGCATACTGGCTGAGGCTGCAGCTGAGGAAGAGGGAGCCATGGTAAAAAAAAAATAGTGACTGTCTTCATTTGTAAATGCACACCTCTTAGATTTGTGGCTTCACTGACTCTGCTGCCCCTTCTGTTTCAGGTGGGCTGGTATGTTACGCTACACATCATTGATGTGCCTTTTTCTGTGATGGAGAGTGTCCAATCAGGCAGACCTCTGATGTTGGTTTCGCTCTTGCCCCATGAACAGAAGGTTTGATCCACGGTTTTGACATCCAAAAGCTTTATGTGTCTGAATTTATAACTGTCAGTTTGAAATAAAGTCACACTGACAGTACAGTATTATTGTTATCTACTTTTCTGGCCTTATCATTTTTTCCTCTGTGCACAGATGTCAGTGATGCACCTCTTGGTGAGGAGACACCCCAGCAACACAGAGCCAATCAAATCTAAAGAGGAGCTGGTGTTCCACTGTGGATTTCGGAGGTTCCGGGCCTCTCCCATCTTCTCTCAGCACACCTCAGGTAGAACACCGAGCACTTCTTAATGAAACAATCAATTTTAAAATCCCTGAGAGCCATAAATGACCCCTTCTACGCAAAGTTAGTAAAAAAATAAATAAATAAAAATTTAGGGCTCACTCACATCTGCATTCATAACAGTTACATTTTGTACCAAAATAAGTTAATTTCAATGGAACTGATGCGATAAGTGGATTTGCTGACAGGCGAAGTCAATTTGCAAGTTTGGTGACACAGGAATCCACGCCATTGACCAATTTCAAACCGTCTTAACAAAGCTGACCAATAGATCTTTCTGCTTCAAATCCACTTTGCTTCGAATGAAACTAGTAACAACCTACGGTAGCCACTGCACGACCATCATGTATTCACTAAGTTACCAAGCACCACCTATTGTGCAGAAACGCGCAAATGAATTTTGCTGCGCTACTTAACGTTGTGACCAGACTTCAAATACCTAAAGAAGCCAGGGATGAACATGATTTTAGTATTCTAGGAATTTAGTGACGCTCTTATCCAAAACAGCATACAGTCACATAGAAGTCAGTGGGTTCAGTGTCTTGCTTGATTTTTCTGGTTACAGTGGCCTTATGCAGAAGCAATTATTTGTCTTTCGATAGCATTATGGATTTGCTGTTACTTCTATTCAAAAATATATTAGCAGAATGATTGTAGAAACAAGCAGTCTGAGTAGTTAACTGACTCTGGTTCTGTTCTTCTCTAGCTGATAAGCATAAGATGGAGCGCTTCCTCAGGCCAGACGCCCCCACTGTGGTGTCGGTGTACGCTCCCATCACCTTCCCCCCTGCGGGAGTCCTGCTCTTCAAACAAAGGAATGATGGTGAGATGAAAAGTCCTGTCTATACTTAAAAATAAGTATATTTCATTAGTGGTCAGGCTGCCTTTTATTTTAAACTTTTGACCATCCATTCTGTTGTCTGTTTAATTGTCTTATTTAATTATCCACTTAAGCTAATTCTATACTGGTATTTGAGCTTGTGTTCATGTTACTGTGTCTTTCCAGGCATCCAGGACCTGGTGGCTACAGGCAGTCTGCTCAGTTGTGACCCTCAGCGCGTTGTGCTGAAGAGGATAGTACTGAGCGGACACCCGTTCAAAATTAACCGGCGCTCTGCAGTTGTCCGTTACATGTTCTTTAACAGGGGTGAGAGGATGTTCTCATACTTTTCTTACTATGACTACAGAATATTACATAATGTTTGACTTCTCTGTGGCTTTAAGCTTCATGATTTACTGTTTTGTTTCTTTCTGTGACAGATGATATCATGTGGTTCAAGCCAGTGGAGCTGCGGACAAAGTGGGGTCGGAGAGGCCACATCAAGGAGGCTTTAGGTGAGAAAATTTAAAAACAAAACTCTGTCAGCAGCTTCTTTAAGCAATGTCTGTTATCTCCTGTGAATTCTGACTGCCATGTTTAATTTTTTCAGGAACACATGGTCACATGAAGTGTGTATTTGATAACCAATTGCGTTCTCAAGACACTGTCATGATGAATTTGTACAAGAGAGTGTATCCTCGCTGGACATATGACCCCTATGTGCCGTTGCCTTTACCCTGGGTCAAGAGAGAGGGCACTGTGGACATGGACGACTTGGACATGGAATAGTGGAGGGACAACATGACAATGCAAGAAAGACACAGGACATATATTAACAGACATACTTTACATCAATGTGATCACACTGTAATGTGTTTTAAATAAAACTATTTTGATCCCAAGTATCTCCTCTTTAATTGTTGTTCTTGAGCCATCTTGTTCCATTTTGCTATTAAGCCTCCAACTCGCTGCTGAGTCTTTCGGCCACTAGGTGGCAGTGATGAATAAGTATTCATAAAGCTTCTTCATTACTTTGTTGAGCAGCTCAACTTTGTTTGTAATAGGTTCAAAAGATTTGAGTGACTATCACTGAACAAATAGCTGTGTATGTATTGAGTACTTTATGATTGAAAAAATACTGAGGGCCAGTTACCACAGCAACTGGCAGGTCAATAATAGTAATAGTTTTTACATTAGTAATGTATCAAGCCTATTACACTGGCAACTCTTTGAAGTCATGCAGATGTTGCTTAAAGCCTGCAGCTACGTTAAAATGTACTAACTGGGACAAAGTCATTATACAGATAATGTTTGAGATATTTCAGGAACTTTAATCATGGAAAAAGAACTCCCAAGTTGTACTTTAAGCAAAAATTCTTGTCCATAATATCTCAATGAATGACTTGTGGCCTTTAAGATTTTGACAAATAGCAGCTGTCAGGTTCATTTATTTGTATAATCTTTTATCACAAACACGCCTCAGTGGACTTTACAAAAAAGAGGCTATCAAGACCTAATTAATCACCAGTCTCGGAATGAATTTAATACAGTATGAAGCAACATAAAACACAAAATACAGACTTCTTAACCCGTTTAAGCTATTTTAAGCTAAATGGCATCAACATTATGTCAGTGTGAGGGCAAGCGAACAAATAACAGCTTTAAAAGCAATTCTCCAAACACACTCTTGCTACACTTCCCTGTATCCTGTTATTCATTGATATTATTTTCAAGTGGTTTGCCTAAAATTGCATGAACATCTGAAAGTAAGTAGTAGCAGTACACACCCCTCCAAACACACACACGCACTCACATACCCTGCTCTCTCTCTCTCCCCATGGTGGGCTTGCCCTGACCTGAAGCCTCCTTTTTAGCACTAGTCAACACAAACACACTCAGATCATGAACTCTCTGTTGCTTTCAAACTAAAGCTGAAATGCTCTGCAGTTTTGTGTCCTTCCCTGCCCCATGCTTTATTGCTTAGGAAAACACAGATTTATGAATTGCAATATTTATCATAAAACTGAGCTCTTGCATGCTTGCAGCAACATGATTCATCCTCGGGCTGTGTTGGGACTGCACAACAGAGGCATGCCAATATGTCTGGGAAACCAGAAGGTGAAGACTTTGGGATGGAGAGGAGAACATGATCCAAGAAATGAAGGGGAGCAAAAGTTCACTGTGTGCATTTTTATTTGATTACAGTGGAAAAAGTTGAAAAAAAGATAATACAATCGAGGAAGACTAATGTCTTTATTGCCCATGGGGGGCAAGCTGGGAGTTTTGTGGTAACACTCAATTTATTTCCCATTTTACTATTTTTTTGCATGGATTAAGGCAAGGGCACAGTAACAGTGATGTGTTGAACACATCTTGTTAAGGCTGAGGGGAGGGGTGTTGTGTGTTCTGCTGGCCAGCAGTTCATGGCGAGGGGAGGGGGAATTCAATACCCCCTTGATGGAGAATGCTCTTAAAGTAACACATGTACAAAAATGGTACTGACTTTAGATGCATACACTACATTTTTCCCTGACACTATCAATTTGAAACAGATAAACATTTAGCTGTTTGGGGACCAACTGCGACGTGGTAAAGCTGAATCCAACCCATAAGTGAAGTGTGTGTTTGGCACAGGCCACTGTCAGAAGACATGGACGCTGGTGACTTAGTGCTGTTTGGATCAGGAATGTCTTGTGGTTCCCAGTTCACTGCCACCACACTTAGTTGGCTCCCACTGAAGATATAATGGGTGAGAGATTTTTCCGTTGGATGTGGATAAAGAAACGGAAGGAGAGAAAAGGGGCAGTATAGGAGTGAGATATAAGGGAAGAGCCAGTTGATGTTCAGCATGAATAAAACCAGAAGTGGTGGGAGGAAGCAGTCAAAGGAATGCAAAAAGGGGGATGCATAGAATTTGAAAATTAAAATAAAAAGCTGGTGAGAGAGAGAGAGAGAGTGAAATGGAGGAGTGTGAGAGTCTGAGGCGGTGTGGGCGAGGGAGTAGGAGAGCGAGAGTGGCTGGCGTTTATGGATTGCAGATGTGGCGCTATGGGGTTTTGGCAGGGGCCATACGCGCCTGAATCCTGCACTGGCTGGGTGGCACCGGGGTGAGAGGGAGGTCACTGTACCGCAGCACACAGCCCATAAAACACTGAGAGTAGTGGGGGAGAGGAGAGAGAGAATAGGCCTCAAATGCACACTAACCCAGGACTGTAGGGCAGCAGCTCACACTTTGGGTTCAAGCACGCACAGGCATACCCAACATCCTGCATATGTTGACTCAGGCTACCAATAAAGCCATAGGTTAATGCATAACAGTTAGAATGAAGTGGAGAGCTGATAAGCTTATCTCAAATTTATGGATGAGCCCTCTGTTGACACCTCCCCCAACCATGAAAAATCGCACCATCTTCACTGTTAAAAGGACATTTTCCACCTCTGTATGCATTAATGCTGAATGTATTACAAGTGCTTTTGACAAGGTTACAAAAGAGAAGCAAGCCAGCCATGTGTATAGCAAATGTGTTCATCTAGTGTCTGTTCTCTTAGGTTCATTTACCCACTTGCCTATAAATTCTGTAATTTCTCTTTCCATCCTCATCATTCCTCATCATTCCACATCTTCCTTGGGAAGTGGATTGTGGAATAAAGTTACCAGAGCTGGTCTTGGCAACAACAGATTAAAAGGACGGGAAACGCAAACAGTTTTTTTCATTGCTCTTCTGAGGAAATCACTTTCTTTCCCATTTGATACCCAGTACAACTGCAGTGTTCTGATGTTGGAGCAATTTGCAGTCAACTGCTCAGAGGGGGTGAGTGTTTGATAGTTGACAGAGCTGAGAGTGTTGCTCACACCCTCTGCGCACAAAGGGATTCGATTATCCAACCTTCTCCTAATAATCACATTTCTTACGTTTAAGGTACCGATGATGCTGGCCAGCATCTTTAGATAATCCACTGTACATAAAGATCCACAATTTGGCATTATGTACACACTGAAAAGTATAATCTTTTTGGTTTTGATACGTTAAGTACATTTTACTGCAAAATAGTCTTTACTTAAAGGTGGGGTATGCGATTCTGGAGAAATCCAATACAATGACAAATACCATTATTTAGAGTGAACAATGACGACAACGTTAGCTAGGTTGTGGGTTAGCAAACTGTCGCTACAGTTGCTGCTGCGAAGAAAACAGCCAGAGAGGTTGAGATGTTTCCCAGAACCAGCAAACCAGCTCCAGACAGCGACTCACAACTCTCCTGCTACTATAGCTAACATTCACAACAGCAGCATGTCTTGGCAAACTAGAAAGTAAGCTGAATGTCTGTGGGCAAGTCATTTAACGTTACCTGACACACACATCATGGCTGGAATGGCTGGAATAGCGTTGTGTGGCTCGGTCCGAGCCACTTTGTTTGTTTCCCATTTACCGAGCCAGGGCTGTGTACAAACACTGGAGTTTTTTTCAGCGCACACACTGAACAGACAGCTAGCAGATCGTGAGGAGATATTTGCTGAATTTGACAAAAAGAATTGGATTAGAATCGCATACCCCACTCTTAAAGTAAAAGGACATGCAGCAGTCACCAGCTGTCATCATGTGTTCAAGTTTCTTGCCGACTGCTGAAGCCTAAACAGAAGAGAAGCAACGTGAGGCGATACTGTCTAAGTTATAAGGGGATGTGTAACATCAAATAACAAAGCACATATTTATTTATTTTTTACAAATCTGACAACAGACATCCAGAATATCTGTCAGTCACTATGATTTTGGACAGAATATGGTGTTTATATACATTCAGCCACCTGTTGAATGGGATGGGGGGAGGGGTGAAATTGACAGCCATGCATGCCAACAATTTAGACCTGCAGATGTAGACGTGCTCCAAATGCACCACTTACAGGCAAGGAAAGTTATAGCTTCTGCAGTTTTGACACGTGTGCCACCTGCAGGCAATGAGTGTTACAACTGTTTTCTGGGAAGAGTAGGCCTACAGAGTTCTCACTGCTTAGTTGAGTCCTCTGTCCCAGGATGGTCTACTTTTGGCGAGGAATGGAGGGGGGTCCTAACCAGAATTTATTTGGCTAAAGAAAAATTAGTTTATAATGAAATCATTTGCATGTCTGTTTCTCATTTGTGGAATAGTTAACTTTGGACAAGTAACTATTTATACTTTCAGATGTGTTAAAATTGTAGCAGTTTCTGCTTGTGACTGTAGGAGGCAACATTGACATATCTACATCTGCAGATCTAAACTTCTGCTGTTATGACTTTCCTGTCCTATAGGTGGTACATATTGGTATGTACTCATTAGAGGTAGGACTAGTCTGACAATGGCTAAACAGCCCCCCCTGTGGAGAATCTGCAGCCTGCTAAATGTGAATGCTTGCGTTTGGTAGTGAGTTACAAGTTAGTTCCATGTGGTGCTTTGCATAGGAAAAGTACAATACAATACACTAGGTTACTAATAATATTAATTCATGCAAAATAGATCTCAAAAATGCAGTTAAGTATTGTAGTTTTTAAAACTGTACTTTTGTTGCACCATAAAACCAAATGACAGCACCAGTGTCAGACAGTAAAACAAACTTTAACATGCTTGGAAATATGATGCTTTGTCCGTTTTGCCCGTAAAAACCTTTGAGGAACATCTCATGCGCTCTCCTGTTTATGTAGGTGCTGCCTGACAATACTTTCATATTAGGTCAACTTTGTTTTTCTCTTTCTTTTGTGATGTCCTTCCTTCCCTCTCTTGTTCCCCTTTTTCTCCCCCTTAGCCTGGTCCTGACTCCCTGGTTCCTGGGGCCTGGCCAAGGCGTGTGTCCCTGGAGGAGCCAGAGAGGAGATGGAGAGAGGGGGCAGCAAGGGGGTGCAGAGACCGACTCCAAAACCACAGCTGCAGCAGCCTCTCCTTCTCCTCTCCTCTCCTTGCTGCTCTCCTCTCCTCTAATGCCTTCCCTCCTTGCCTGGCACCCTCCCCAGCTCTGCCATTAATCAGAGGGAAGGGGATTTTAGTACATGTGTGTTTGTGTGTGAAGGAGAGAGATGCTGACTGTGTGAATGGCTAACTAAGTGTTTATATGTATCTCTGTGTGTGCTGATAGAGAGCTGGATGGGTCGGTAGTGATGGTATGGAGACCAGGATCTCACAACAAAGCTGGAGAGTTCACCCAGAGAACAAAAAGAGGAGGGAGGGAGGTTGACAGACATAAAGCCTGGTGAGCAGATTGGGACTGCCAGCAACTAAATGAAAGAGGTAGTTAAATGATCTGCAGAAGTTTTTAGCATCGCAGGAACAATCTGAAATCCCTCTGATTGAGATTCTTAATTTTTGTAGAAAGGTATTGCACAGCACCTGCACACAAATATAATCTAGGCACCATAGGCAAACAGTTAATGACCTGACATGTGAACAAATCACATCAAGGTTCCTTTCATGGTATATGCTGCCTCTCTACTTGCCCTCCTTCAGCCCCTGATTATCCAGGTGGGAGTGAAATCTGAAAAAAAAAAGATACAATTTCCAACCTGCTCTGCTCTCACCCCCCAATGGGCCTCCCAGAGTACTTTTCTGCTGACATCACTGCACAGAGACCTGGCAAGCCAATCTCTCCCCTGCTCTACCATTCCCCTCTCTCTGCTTCCTGCCCTGATGATGTCACACACCATATGGTTTTCAGCAGTATCAAGCCGGAAAAGAGATTTAGTCAGTGGAGAGGAGAAGGAGAGAAAAGGAGGAGGGATGGAATGGGGCGCAGGTCGGACACAGAAAACAAAAGGGTCGCTCTTCTCCTTTGTGCACTGAGTGGAAGGTAGAGAGGGGGAGGAGGTAAGGGGGCGAGAGGGGAATGGCTGCACTGTGTGAGGCTAATGAGGAGAGACCAGTGAGCAGAGACCATGCATCGGGCAACCATGTGCTGTACAGACACCCATCGCACTGGTCTACACACAAACACACATGCGCAGAGATACACACATTTAAACACTGTAGTGCAAGAGTAGGCAGGACTAAGCTAACAAGGCCATGTTGGTAAATGATATTGACATCATTGTTTGACCTTCTCTGATTCAATATTAATAAAACGTTTTATGAGGTAAAGAGTTATTTTGTTGTCTCACTTCATGTTATTGCAGGTATTTGAGCTGCAATCAGTTGCCAAAAACTTACACAGCAACTTGTATGTGAAAGGGCTCGCTGGTAGTAATAAACTGACAGAATTATCACATGACTCTGTAGTTCCTCAGCTTTACAAAGTGTTTTAGCATCTTTCAGCTCACTGTTTTGGTTTTCCTGCCCACAACTTTACTGGTTTGGTTCAGTCTTACTGCTCTCATCAGCAATGTTTTTGGAAACAGCAAGCAGCTGTTTTCAACAAAAGAGCTCAACAAACTAACTGTACACTACCTTCTCAGCACCAAACAGCAGACAGATAAAGCTGCTGACTAGCTTGTGAACATAGTAGAGAATTTAGCTGCCAAAGAGAGAGAGCCAGATATTTCCCTCAGGAGATGATAGAGACCAAACCACAGTGAAAAGGAGAGTGAATATTGGACTTGCATTCATCAGGTGTAATAATACTGTATGTCAGTGTTGTGTTTACAGCTTCTTATAGTCAAGATTAAAAGTTCATTCTTGGCCTTTGAAACCAGTTCACACAACAATCTCAACACAAGGTCAATTTAGTAGCTGTTCTAGAGCTGTTCTTCCAGCTGTCGTATCACACAATCTTCCTTAATTCTTATTTTCCTCATTTTCCTTGAAGTGCTAAGAAAAATGCATTCCATGACAACTGGGTAAACTCCATCAGCTGAGGAAGATTCTGCGATCAAAAGCTCCAGAACAGCCACTAATTGGACCTTGTAAGATTGTTTTGACTACTTCTTATGTTCGTTTTGATATGTATGGTAGCTCAAAGAACGAGTCCTTATCCCTCTGTCATGAAAAGCCAACCTTTTTATTTCACTTCCGTCTAAAATATGACACTACTTTGCATTCAATATAATCAAAATCAAACAAGTTGCACAACTTCAATATACAATGCTGCATTCCCCAATTCTTTTCAGCTATCTTGCCTTCATCAGGGTGGTATGTGAGGAGATTCAACCTGTTGTACCAGTTGTTGGTTTAAAGGAATAGTTTGACATTTTGGAAAATGTGCTTTCTTGCCATGTGTTAAATGAGAACATTGATACCACTCTCATTTTTGTAAGCTAAATATAAAGCTGGAGCCAGCAGTGAAAGGCAAGTGAGAAAAAATAATTCTGTTGATCCATTTTCTAAGAACAGGTGAACAGGTTTTGCCAGTTCCTTTTTTTTCATCTGTGAAACAGGTGGGGGAAAAAAGTTTTGACAGCATAAGTTTTCTAAGTTCTAAGCTTCTCATCAAACTCTTGGCAGGAAAGTAAAAAAGTGTATTTCCACAAATGTAAAACTATTAAGATTGTATATTTTTTTTAATTGGTAAAAATTGTTTTCTTGTAACTTTTCTATTTATTGTAATTTATATTTCTCTTGTAAATTCACATGGCTAGTTCACAGACTGCATACACAACAACAAACAACCTCATATACCACCCTGATGAAGGCAATATAGCCAAACATATTTGGGGAATAAAACATGGTATGGTGTGAGCATTCCCAAAACCAGAAACTATTTTGCATTCATACTTCGCTTTGTGGGGAAAAGAAATCAAGTATTTCTGATCTGGCTCTAATCATGGCACGATAATCATCCATCACCAGCAGATGGGCAAACTAGAATAGCAACCAAACGCACACAACAGCTCTGCTCATTCAAATGACATGCCTTGCACGCCTATGCTCTAAAGCTGTCGCAAAACTGCTCATTA
Source organism: Siniperca chuatsi (assembly GCF_020085105.1). Lineage (NCBI taxonomy): Eukaryota > Metazoa > Chordata > Actinopteri > Centrarchiformes > Sinipercidae > Siniperca > Siniperca chuatsi. The sequence goes on from NC_058048.1 coordinate 21,774,973, forward strand.
CAATGAATTAAGAGAGGTCTGTGTGTAAATGTTGAGCCTACCGTTCAATTTTTGGTGGTGAAGGGAATCTGGAGCTGGAGGGGGGTGTGTCTGGTATGGTGGGGTGGTCACTGCAAGCATCTGGAGATATGTGTGGCCATGTCCACTGGAAAGAAATAAAGAAAGGAGAGGGGTGATTGATGAGAATGAAAGAAAGAAGAGAGAGCAAAAGGCCTTGTGTGAGTAGTTGAGAAAAGTGTGGGACATTACACTCAGATGGTCTGTTTCAAGGTGTTAAGATTACTTTGAGACTGTCCTGTCTATTGTCCAGTCTTGCTCTATCCCTGTGCTGGCAGACAGAAATGGAGCAATAATAACATGATTGCACTCATCACTCAAAACCTAAATTGAAATGAGGTGGTTTTGGGCCTTAGAGACATGGTGACCCTGCAACATATCTGCTCACAGATGTCTGAAAAAGTTGGCTACAGTCATTCAGAGTATTCACCTCCTCATTGTGTTTCCATATCCAACTCAGAAAGCTTCTGCATGATATATGTCACATGTAAAACCTGCAATGCTCACACTTGGAGAAATGGTGTGTGATTTAAAGGGTGACAGCAGACTGTTAAGGGATTTGGCTGTCCACCCGGCCTTATCTCCAGCTCTGGTTCCTCACTGAGTGTTGGTCTTTGGGGAAGTAGACGTGCACAGTCTTTGGGATGTGTTCGGGGTTTAGCTCTCACAGCTTTAATTGAATCATTGCTTACAACCAGCAATTTGGAGGCTTTTTCAGTTCATTAAAAGTTCAGCATTTCGGGTTTGCTGCACTCCAGATTACGGTATGTTAAATTGTGTTTTGACAGGCTGAAGTTTAATGTCCAGCGCAGGGCTCTGGGGGCTGATTGATTAGTGAGATAAAGTCTGTCTAGGAAGACAACAGCTGAGAAACACAAAGAAACTGAAATCAAGCAACATTAGTTCCTACAGTATCATACTTAAAAAAACTCTTTCCTTCTCTCAAATATAGGTTACCTGCCACTATTAGCATATCAAAACTATTTTATTTGATTTTAATCTGTTCTAGCTGTGCGCTGGTTTTGCTATCAGAAAACATATCAGTATGTCTTGTCCTTACAAGTAAAATGAGCCATCATTCTTGGCTGTGACCCCTCCTTTCGTGTTGCTATGGAGATCTAACATGTGCTGTGAAAGTTTGTTATTTATTGCTTATGATGCTTTTGTAAACTATTCAGGCTTTGACCCTTGAACCTGCATAGTTACTGCCAACTACACCAAGAACCTCACATATTTCCCTGATTAATAGTAATTTTATAATGTAACTGTAATGAATTATCATCACCATAATCCTAATAAAATGCATTTTCTAACAGAAATTTTCTAGGCAAACCTAAATGTGTAATCCATCAGATATCTTGAATGCAATTATTCACATCAAATATTTCTTCATTTACAAATAGACCTGGCTGTCTTGAAAAAGAAAATGTTCAGTACATCAATATTTGAAGCCAATAAGATAAAGATAGATAGAAAGGTAAAGCTAATAATCAGATGAATACAAGTAGCAGCAAAATGCAGTTTTAGGCCTGGGACTGTAGGGGTTAAATAACTGCCAGACATAATTACACTGTTATGTAAGATGTGTAAATTAAAACGGAAAGAAATCAAGCTACGTAAAAGACACAACCTACCTGATAAGCAGCATATGATATCACTATGTGTTTCCCTAGGTGGAAAAAACTATTTTGGACCGTGAATCGAAACACGTTGTCACATCCTTGATACAACATGTCCATTCTCCTGCACAGGTCTGCCTACCTCTGTCTGTGAGGTTATCGACAGTTCATCAAGGGAACATGGAAGTGAGAGACAATACCTTCCTCCACTCCACCAGGCTCCTGAGGTGACTCGGATCACTTCAATGAAACACCAGCACCTTGGGCTCAGATCATTTAAAGAGGAAGAGACCCTGCATGCTTTATGAGATTGTCAGCTGCTATTGTGATCAAAACAAACATAAATAGGCCTCAGCCTGGTAAGTGTTTCTCTGGATCACATCAGCTGTCTGTTAACGGCCTCAGTGATGATAAAATAATTACATTCATCAATTTCAATCTGCAAGTCTTTCAAACACCTCAGGATGGCTATGGAAAGATTTGAAGGAATAATAACAGACAGGCCTGTCGGACATAATCCATCCAAATCCAGTGGATTAAATATGTGTTAGTATTAATGTTTATAGAAAGCTATTGACTCGGGCTAACTACAGTGTACAAAAAGAATCAAAATGTACTTTTTTAGAGACACTGAAGCATTTTTCTGGAGATGTTTTCTCAGTTACTTTTATCATATACATTGAAATAATCCAGCCTTAAGTGATGGTTATAACCAAAAATAACCCATAAAACATGACAGGTTGGAGTGCAATTGATTTAGGTAGTCCTATTTATCAGGCTACAACATTATTAGACTTTTTCAGTGGTTGAAAGTACTTTAAGTACATTTACTCAAGTACTTTACTTTAGCAAAATATTTGAGGTAGGCCTACTTGTGATTTACCTGAACATTTTATGCTATTTTATACTTCTACTCCACTACATTTCTGAGGAAAATATTGTACATTGTATCTGACGGCTGTAGTTACTTTCAAATTACAATTTTACGCACAAAACATATAATCAGCCTATAAAATTGTTATAGGGTAAACTATCATGCAGTATATAGTTAAAAATAACCCACATAACTACAACATCAAAATACAGCTTACGTGTTTTACAAAAGTAAAAGTACTTTTAATACTTAAAAGTACAATTTATTACTTTTGTACTTTTTAAATGCAGGCATTTTACTTAACATTGCATTTTTTTGTAGTGATCTGCTACTTTTTCTTAAGTAAAATATCTGAATACTTCTTCCCACACTGGCAATTATATTGTGAATGTAAAGCATATTCACCACTGAAGGTTAACTCACCTGAAATCAGTTTTTCAAAAAGTTGACCAACCTTTTTATTCTGACAGTGGTCGTCGTGAGCCCGAATTCCAGCATAAACAGCTAATCAGTATGACCTATAGGCTACTGTGTGTTTTTTTTATATGGTGCTCACGAATTATTGGTCATAGCTTTCCAACCTTTTCATTTCCCCCCAAATCACTGCACAGCATGCCCTCCTTGATAAGGCCAATGGGACTCGCGGTCGCGGAGTGCACCATTGGGTGTCGCTGTGCGCGTAAAGTCTTCGCCGGCAGGTTTGGTCCGACCGGACCCCAACACAGTCTGAAGTGTCAGATAGTCTTGTTAACACGTGAGAATTTCAGTGTATGGAAGAGGGTGAAAGAAGGGGAAACTCGGGAGAGAGGGGGCTGTAAAAATACGCGGAAGAGACGTTTTTGAGAGAGAGAGCTGGACTTGGAGGAAACTACGGAGCTCCTAATGAGGGAATGCCGAAAAGGAGAGCAGACATACGGCCAGAGCACCAGACATGAGTCCGAGGTAAGATTGTGATACGGCAGTGAGGCACGGATGGCATCCTTGCAGACGTGTGATCACACACTGTGTCATAATGAGCAGCTTTTAGTGGACTACAGCATTAGTTTATCCAGGTTTTAATGTGTCTTTTCGTTTTACACCGATGATCCTAACGTTCAGTACAAAGCCTGAGCATCTGGATCACATGGACATGTCCGGCCTAAATCATATCTGATATACAGTAACTTCGGCTGTAATTTTTATGTTTCCATTTTTAATGTTGATATACGCATAATTAAATCATCCAAGACACTGGAGGTCTTCTTGAGAGGATTTTCAGCATACGCTGTTGGCGTAAAGTAGGCCAAGAAATAAACTTGCAATTTATAAAAGCCACATAAAATATATTTTTTTAATAATTCATTTTGGTATTGAATGGGATGACTGCATACATCTACTGAAGGGAAAAGGTGTCCATTGCGGGCTCTATGTTATATACATACATTAATGCCTATAAGAATATTTTGACATCAATCCATTGTGGGGCCAAAATTGACAAGGTTTTAAGTAGGTAGGCACGTTATTTAAACATCTGCACTGATAAAAATAGGTCCTAATGTCCTTATGATGCCAGTTTTCAGGGGACATTTATCTGCCCATTTACAATGCTGTCCACTTCAGTGTCCATGTCCACAGCAGGTGTTTTACCTGAGAGACAGAGAGAGAGATGTGCTTTAAAGTGTTAAAGTGGTTCTTTTTAATTTCCACTTAGCTAATTGTGCTCTTTAAGTGACGCCAGGGGGCCCATTAAGGCTCCAAATTTGAGGTATGCAGGGAAGGTAAAAGACAATCTAATTTAACAGTTTTATTGATTTTGCTTAATTAAAAAGTTTGCAATTACAGAATACCTACAGTTGTACATTTATTTACTAACTTGCACAAGAAGCAAACACGACTTGTGAGTGAATTAGATTTAATTTTGGCCTCAGGGACAAAATAAAAGGAAGATGGTGGTGTTTGAGGGGGTGGGGGGTCTAATTTCTTGAAGGTCCTTGACGTGAAAATCTTTAGCAACGATTGATGTAATCAGTTATTTCCATCATTAAACTCCTCTCCAAAGTTTAAGTGCCTGATCACAAATAGGCCCTATGCAACATCGAGTGGGCTATATAGGCTACGTCTGTATACAATAGCTGCTTGTCTCTTTAAGACGATGTGTTGAGAAGTTCAAGTCGGGGTCAACTGAAGTTCCTGCCCTCGATTTTACCTTTTATTTTTATTATAGACTGACATCACACGGGGCGCTAAAACACTTAAGGCGCATAGAGGCTCCATTATCATCCCGGTGCGCGTTATTGCTCCAACTCAAAAATAGCTAAGGAAATTACTAGAAAAAAAAATAGGAGGAAACTGATGCTGGTCTAAGCACGTATTTTTTTTATAGGAGGGGGTGAGAAGGAGGGTAGAGGAGGGGCAGAGAGACACAGAGAAACGAGGGAGAGGGAGGAAAGTGGGTGGGAGGACGGACCTAAGGAGCGACAAGAAATTCATATCAATTAATAATCATAAAAAAAGAGCTGGCAGACACGCTCGGAAAACTGGCATGGTTTTTTGGAGGCTGGCAGTTCAAAGCTGAAACGTCAGATATGACTCCTAGAGACTGCTGAGATGATCATTAAAGGAGACTTAGATCGGATGGCAGAAGACATCGGGCATGCAGGTAAGAGCTGACATGCTGCACACAGGCATCCAAACAAGAACTGGGGAAGGGTGACATTTAGGTTTTTATTTATTAAACTGTACAGTATATACTGTCAGAAAGGAAATGTGTTTTTTATTCAGTCTTTGAAATATTAGCAGAACGTATTTTATATAGGACATCGTTTTTATTCCAGTATTAATCCTATTTTGATATCGAAAAGAAAGTATCCGCTTCTTCTTTTATTCCGCACTTAAAACGAGTCGGTTGAAAACATCTTTTCCCCCCAGCTAATTAATTGTATATAGACCAATCAGTTTATTTGTAAAATTATTCAGGGTCAGTCTGATGTAGTCCTAATGGAGAATTTGATCTAAAAAGTTCCGAGTACAAAACAAGACAAGTCTGTTGCACTCTCCAAAATGATCTTTTCTTCGAGTTTAATTATTTAAAAAAAAAGTTTTTTGAACTCAGATGTAATGTAAAAGTTAAAAGGAACATCGACCTCTGTTAAAAGGGAACTCCAGCTTCTTCAGTAATCTTGTAATAAAATTAAGAAGGACGCTGCAGCAAAATCATAATGCTCCTATTGGACATTATAAAATAGGCCTGTCACTGTGTGTAATAATGCCAGAACTGAGCTCAGGCGAACTCAGAAACACTAAAGAATTTTATAGGAATATATTGGGGGGAGGATTTTTAGTGCATGGATTTCTGGTTCATTTTATAAAAGCCGAGATTTTATACACATGTATGAAAGAGATGCTTCTCAGTGCTGTTGACAGCTCTGAAGAAGAAACAGCTGTCTGATACACCTTAAAGTACAATGAGCTGAAAACAGTCTGTTTCTGGAGGTGATTTAGGGCTTCTTTGGCGGAGATAAGGTGAAGGTTTAAAGGCTGCAGCTCAGAGAGATGGATTCACTCGTGATTCGGTTTACTGGACAATATGTGAAGAGCGGAGTAAAACAGATTAGAGACGCAGCGAGGACAGGTCCTCTCGGAGTCAGCAGACAACTTGATGCTTTGCTTGCAAAACGCGACGTGAAGATACTCAGATACTTCAAATCTTGCTCTTTGATAAACCGTGACACAGGCAAATAAAACTTACATACAGTAAATTTTATTTAATTTTCAAATAAATGTATCGTCTAACGATCATCAGAGTTTAGGAGAAGAAATTAGAAATACATGATTCAAATAAAATGGAATATTCTGCTGTAAAACCTGTACGATATTAAATGATTATAATCCATACAGTGACAACATACCCTGTTAATTCTTAAATATAAGTGTTAATTATTACAATATCATATTAATATGCTTATACTTGGTCTCCTGTTTAAATCAACTCTGTTAATTAGGTTCCTATCAAGATGAAGAAACCGTGTTAATCTCATACTCCCGTGAGTATTTGATACGTGTGGGCTGATTTTTAGATTCGCGATTACAGCAATCAAACAGGAAACTGACACTCCATGATGTTTGCTGACCTGACTGAAACTGAACGTATTCACCTATCATGAGTGCTACTACTCGATCTGCGCTTCAGGATGCAGTTGTTCTGTCTTTAATGTAAAACTCATTTAATGCATGTTAAGCTTCGCCAGCCTGTATATGCCTCTTGTGAGTCACAAAAAGGACAACAAAATATCATTATTTGGATTAAAGTAATATGAAACTACAGTAAAATATCTTCTTGCAAGTTTACACTCACCTTGTACTGCAGTGTTGCCTCATAAATTGAACATGGACTAAATATGAAGTGGTCAAATGGGTTCTAAAATAAACAAGGAGACATGAGCATGGGCAGCAAATTGAAATGAAAGAAAATAAAATGTCAACATGTAGTTTTAAGCAGATGTCTGCTGTGTTTAGTCTCCTGCTTCACCCCAAACCACAAAAGTGACAAAACAGACAAAACACAGGGGCAATGAATATTAATCTAATGCAAGTAAACTGAATGCCATCACCATTAACTACATCAACATCATCTAAGCTTCCTCAGCATGTTGACGGGTAGTTAAAAAGAAGACTATCAGATGAAAACAGCCATGCATCCCAGAGGGACTTGTGTAACCTTCTCTCAGGCGACTGTACTGTAAAATGATTTAATTGAATCTCTTTAACATAACAAACCAACAAAACAAACTGTAGTGCAGGCTTTGAATGTGTTTACAAGAACATTATATGTAGCAGGCTTGCTTTAAGATGAATTATCTGACTAAAATATCTTTGCAATCATAGATGGCTACCTAACAGGATGCAGTGAGCTTACACATGCCCTCCAGATCAAGCGTTTCATAAAACAGTGAAAATGTTTTACTGTAGTCTTTCTCTTTTTGTCAGTAGGTTACATCAAACAGCGAGCTCAGATATTTTAAGAGGAAAGTTGTACTGTAGCCTCTCAAAAGACTCATTCTGATCACAGCGAGTGAAAAGAGAACCTTATTGTTTTGATGGGAAACCCTCAGCCACTTTGAATGTCATTACCAGAAGACATTACCCAAAATAATTAGTTGTATGCACAGCACATTGCAGGTGCATGTTGCTTTGTGCATGAGATTTTTTTTTCTTGTATCACAAAAGATTTTATAAAATTTGCAAGAATATATTAAATGTGGGTTTAAATGTCCTGCTGTAAAGAAGGCATAGTTTAGTCATGCTTTGTGATGCAATTGAACTGTGCTGCATAAAACGGCGCTGTAGATCTTATACAGATGAGAATGTACCGATTGTGTGTGTGTGAATACACAACGTGTCTCCATGCTACGCACAGTAACCAGTAACAGCAACAGTAAGCTGAAAGCCCTTTATTGCAATGAAGACTGCAAAAGTTCAGCAAGTTGTGGAAAGTACTTGGCCTATTCCTCATATCAAACTCATTTCTAAACATGTTTGATCTGACCGATGTTAAAATTTATAGTAAAATATGACTGTTGAGTAATCAAAGCCAGACAGAAACCAGAAGTGGAAACACTTGAGATGACAACTGGGGACATGATGGAACATAAACCCACCTAAACCTGCCATACCCGCCTTTTTATTTGTAGTCTTTCTTTTTTTTGTTGATATTTATGACCAGATAATAAGTAATAAATAGCATAAAAGTCATACGTGTAGATATGAGGACAGCACCTTTAAAAAAAAAAGAAGAATACTTTTAATGAAAATTATTGTATTTAAAAGATATATTTTCTTTCATATTGATGACTTTTCTCCGCATGATCACAAGCTGGACGTCATACTTATTTTGACATTTCATTTTGCCTTTCCCTTTCAAATTTCCTTCTGATGTTATAGGCCTGATGCTAAACATGCATTCACAAAAATACACCACTAAAATTGTACTAAGGAGTGACCTTGATTTTTAGGAATACACAGCCTTAGCAACGGTGCATTGTAAGAGAAGAAACTAGACACGATTCAGGATTCCCCAGAATTCCTTAGTAACTAATTTGTCAAGGTTTTTTAAATTTAGATTCATACGTCCTTCATTCTTGTGCTGATCGTGTACACTGAATGAAATAAACAAGAAGTGAATGAGCTGGTGTCAGGAAGACCATGATCAGACAGATGACATGATATTTATTTAGTTGCTTGTTTCCCATCAGTGAAACTAAGCCCATAGGGACAGTTTGAGACATTTAATCTAATAAGTAAACTATCCTCAGATGCCACTGGTTGAACAATACATGGTGTTTCATGCATGCAGCTGATATAGTTTATTTTAGGCTTGAACAATTAGTGTTGATATTTGAGCGTGTATGAATGTGTGTGCGCGTATGTGTGTGTGTGTGCATTAGATCCCAGGAGCTCATCTCAGTGAAAAGTATTAAACCATGTAATGCTGATTTACATCCCGTGCGCTCAGTGTTCCTTATATGACTGGACAGAAAGGGGAGCCGAAACACCTATCTTTTTTTGGATGTGCAACACCCCCCACCCCACCCCCACAGGTTTAAACCTGCTGTTCATCATACTTGTGAAACATTCATCCCTTGCTTTGTTTAAAACTCTGCACACCACTTCTGGAATACTTTATCGGGAAGCCAGCAGTTACAAAATGTATATCTGCGGTTCTCTGAATTTTGTTGTTTCCTCTCTTTTTGCTCGCTGCAGAGGAAGTGAATGCGTATTCATGAATTTCTGATAATGAGAAAACCATTGCAACTGCTCACCTTTAGCAAAAGTTCACTTTTACTGAGTGGCCTTTAAGTGCACTTCCCACACATAAGTTCTGCACTCTGTACATGTGCCATTGAGTGATATCTATGATTTAAATATGATTATTTAAATATTTAAGACATGATTTACAAATTAATTAGTAAAGATGGCAACAAAATCAAATAATAAAACTGTAATTATGAGTTTGCATAAAAATGCATTAAATTAAGTCATGTGTTGTGTTTCAAAATAAATTCTGTTATTAATGAATTAATCTACTGTCTATTAATCCTCATAAATGTATCCATATGCAAAGGTTATTTTTGTTTCCATATTACTCTTTTCTTTAAAGACATTCTACTTTTATGTTGGCAATCAAACATTTTGGCACTCAAACCTCTCAAATATATTTTAATATAGTCTGATGTGTAAATCCTAACTTTTCATAGATTACTTTTATAAACTGCATCAATAATCATTCTTGTGGTGCAGAAAATGACTCATTAATTGTGTTTTTGTATATGGAAATGCTCACTGCCGCATGACGTTTTACAGATATCTGTTGTTTCAGGTGGCGGACTGAAGACAATGCTGGATGCCATGGAAGTTCCAAGTCATGCTAGGGATCTCCTCCTGCAGCTCAACAGCCAGCGAACCAAGGGCTTCCTGTGTGATGTTATCATTGTGGTGCAGAACGCCCTCTTCAGAGCTCACAAGAACATTCTGGCTGCCAGCAGCCTCTACTTGAAATCTTTGGTGGTCCATGACAATCTCATCAACCTCGACCACGAGATGGTGAGTCCGGGGGTCTTCAGGGTCATTCTGGACTACATCTACACAGGCCGTCTTAGTGAGGGAGACCCCGCTTCTCCCACTGAACCCAATCTAGGGGCTGTCTTGGCAGCAGCCAGCTACCTTCAGCTGCTCGACTTAGTGGCTTTGTGCAAAAAAAAGCTGAAAAGAAATGGCAAGTACCCTCCCCGCCCAGGTCCTGCATTTCTGCCCTACCCAAAGATGGGGCCCAATAGTATGGGTCTAGCGAGTGGTGGAAGGTATAGGGTTTCTACTCCTGTCATTCAGTCCTGCCCTCCTGGAGGAATTTTGAATAGCCATGCAACCCGGGCACCACCACTAGAGGAGCTAGTTCCCCATCGACTAGCCCTTCATGCTGGGGAGCTGTATGCTCCCACCTCCACCCAGGGCTCTCAGGTGTTTCCATCCCTGCAGTCAGCTCTGCCTGCCCAGCTTGGGCGTTCAGCCCACGCTGAGAGGAACTGCTCCCCCAACTACGGCCTTGATCTCTCCAAGAAAAGCCCAAACTCCCAGTCTCAGCACACACCCTCTCACTCCCATCTGGCAAACACTCACAATGATGAGGAGCGAGACGGGACTTTGAGCGGCCACACCAGTCCCATGCAGGGCACGAATGGAAGGGCCTTCCCCTCTGAAAAAATGGAGTCGACCGACCAGGCAAGCTCCCTCACTCCTCCACCTTTCCCCCATCTCAACCAGCCTCTTGGCCCACACCTCCCCCACCTGCATCGCTCAGGCTCCCAGGGCACAGATCGTTACCCATGCCCCCTCAGCCCTGACACCCCCACAGAAGGTGGAGAGGGAGGCAGAGAAATGGGCAACATCTATCGCTGGGTGAAACATGAGCCATACACAGCTGAAGATGAAGATGAAGATGAGGATGAAGAGGAAGGGGGTGAAAATGGAGACCAGCATCATAACCACCACAAGGCTGGGGAGGAGAGTGAAGGAGCAGACGACAAGAGTGGGTCAGGCACAGAGGAGACAGGCAGTAGTGAAGGCCGCCCGTCCCCTTCTGGACCGATGGGGAGGTTCCACATGCCGTATGAGCCAGAGAGCTTCGGGGACAATCTGTATGTCTGCATTCCCTGTGACAAAGGCTTCCCGAGCTCAGAGCAGCTCAATGCACATGTGGAGACACACACAGAAGAAGAGTTGTACGGCAACTCTGGTGGGGAGATGGGAAACAGCAATAACAGCAGCACCAAAAACATGAGCAGTAATACAAACGGTTATGGGAGCTTGAACAGCAGCAACAGTTTAAACAGTCTGTCCCATCTGGAGACCAAGTCCGGCCAGGGGCTGAGTTCAGGGGGCATTGGGGAGATGATGCGGCCCTACCGTTGTTCCTCCTGCGAGAAGTCCTACAAAGATCCAGCCACTTTGCGCCAGCATGAGAAGACCCACTGGCTGACCCGGCCTTACCCCTGCAGCATCTGTGGCAAGAAGTTCACGCAGCGTGGCACCATGACACGCCACATGCGTAGCCACCTGGGCCTTAAACCTTTTGCCTGTGACTCCTGTGGAATGCGCTTCACCCGCCAGTATCGCCTCACTGAGCACATGCGCATCCACTCAGGGGAGAAGCCCTATGAATGTCAGGTGTGCGGGGGAAAGTTCGCCCAGCAGCGCAACCTCATCAGCCACATGAAGATGCACAGCAGTGGAGGGACTGCCGGGGGCCTGACCTCAGATGGGAAACTGAAGCTAGACTTTGCAGAGGGCATCTATCCTCTGAGTAAATACGCAGCAGAGCATCTGGGGCTGAAGCAAGAGAAGGCCAATGAGCTTCTCATCCAAGCCCAACAGCAACTGGTAGCTGATGCAAAGGCCATGGAAAGCCTCTACCCACTGTCCAAACTGGCCTCGGAGCACCTGGGCCTCACCCACGACAAGATGGATGTCCTGGGCCAACCCCTCCCCCCTCCCCCACAGGCCCTCTCTGAAGCCCGCACCATTGACCGCTATTCACCCAGCTAAGACCACATGACCTGTATAAATGGCAATCACCACTAGGTCTGTGTGCACACACAACTTGCAGTATTCAAAAGCCATTCACCTCAACTCAATATCTCCTCTGCACCTCAGACTCAGGCCAAAAGGAATTGGTCTGCTGATGCACACCAAAATGTGTAGACTGTAAGTGCCTTTCTATGCATCTAATGTATCTTAAAGTCCTCCTTCATAAAGGAGCTCTGTGCCATTCCGTGACCAAGGGACACTCACTCAAAGAAGTGCAGTATTTATGTACAGTGTATACAAACAAACATTTGAAAAACTACAGCCATTGAGCCAAAGTGACAAATTGAAAACCAAAATGAAATTGTTTATTTATTTTTGTATTATGGTGAAATCCAAAGACAAACTGTTGCAAGGAAAACGTGGCAATCTGACCCTAAACCTGTGTACAAAAGGTTGCGTACAAAACATGAAAAAGCACATAAGGACAAGATTCAGGGTTTCGATCCAGACCTGAGCGGAACTTTTACCAAATAAATACGCCAACTCTTCTGGACTGTAAAGTAATGGGAGGATTTTTTTTTGTGTTTTTGGGGTACTGGACAATTTATGTATCTCACTTTCCAGCTTCTCCAAATCATGCTCCTGCTTTCCAAGTTGCAAGGAAATGACTGAACGATAAGAGCAGTTGCTTCATCATTTTGGTAAAGTCTCCTCTGCATTATTTTCTCCACATTTTTTAAAGTAACCCACTCCTCTGCATATTTGAGCAGATAAAGGCTCATACTATTTGACAGTAATGGTAGCTTAATCAGCCTTACAGTCAGCGTGTAACCTTTCTTGACCTAAAACGTCCTTTGCATTTTGACCAACATCATTTAGCTTTCAGTTATTAGATGCAGTAAGCACAGCCCTGTGATCTCATAACTGGAACATGATTGCACATACCCAACTGATGACACACTAATTCCTGTTCATGATGAGTGTAGCTTCATCTCATGGCGTAGACGAAGCATGGGTGTTGCCTCTGACATTGTATAATATTTACAATTGTGGATGCAGCCGAGCAGGCAGAGAGGCAGGGACCAGGTCAGAATTAATGTCACAGAAATCTGTCATTTACTGTCAAGAGAAATTGCTCCATTCAAAGCAGTGTGATGATTTATCATGTCGTGGCCATGTTGCCGCTCCACTGTCTGACCTCTCATTTGACCTCCCTCCCCTGTTGTCTGTTGTCTGGGAGCCCTGCTACTGTTGACAGGACTAAATGAGTGCTGTACTCAGCCCTTTGCCTTAAAAGCGTTCCACACACCACACGCATATACACCCCTCCCTCCACACACACATAGCGAGGTGCTAATCTGTCCGTGATATGAACATAAGAAGGGGTTTGTGGGTCTTCCCTGGAAGCCAGGCGGGTAAACAGCACACTCCAGCTGCTGTGCCTCAGTAATCCCTGTGAAATCTCACTTTCTCTTGGACAATTCGCACTGCTTGCCGGCATGATGTCCCATTTCATGCCTGCCATCTTACCCCTCTGATCCACTTATTAACATCATATCCGAGCCTAGCAAATGTCTTCTGGCCTCGCCTCCCTTCCCCGCTGGTATCAAACACGGAAACAAAGAATGACATATTTCTGTGTTGGCTGACCAGCAATTCCTCTAGCAAAACACAAGAGCACTTAAAGGTTGCGGGTAGATGGCACATTTTTGTCTTTCAGTGTTTATTTCAAAAAATATGCTGGCCTTTTCCTTTTTTTCCACTTTTACTGGTCCTTGATTCAGATTAGAAATGTCTGACCACTATAGTGCCAATGCCAACCTCAGTGGGTGAATGTGAAGACTAAAGCCATAAATACACTGTGATAGACGTAGTGAATCTTAAAGGCTTAAAAAAAAAACAGAGACAATGTGCCTGAATTTTGGGATTGTTTTTTTTTAAATGTAACAATAATTTAAGGGCTTCTTCTCTGTAGCATATGATCATATCAAACATGTTGTCTTCTGTCACTTACTTTTCTTTATTTTGATTTTAATTGAAAGCAGCGCACGTGAAACTGGTGCTTACCTCAGGACTGAACCCAGCATGGGGACGCTAAGCTTTACTAAACCTTCGAGTAACAATGTCAACACACACACTCACACAGACACACACGCACACACTCACACACACTTTTTTATTTTCTTATTAACAGGGCAGTTGTCCTGTGTTAAACCTGTGGTTATTTCTGTGTTTATACATTTCTTGTTACAGTTTTATGGTGGAGAAATAACATGTGATATTAACATTTTTTATTTTTTATTTTTACTATGCGGTATACATTATCTATTGTGTTGTCCTCAAAGAGGCTCGTGTGTCGGTCTGACCAATTCCATTGTTATAAGGCAAAGTCATTTTGGTAGTATCTTGACTGGCTGTTTGTGAATTTATTAACCACACTTTAGCGAGCATGGTGACATTGATTTTTGGTTTCAACCACACAGTTAAGTCTAGGTGACAAGTGTAGTGTTTTGAAATGTCTCCACAAGACATGATGTATTATTAGTACTTAACTAAACAGATGAGCAGTGGCTTTGCTGGGCGCATATGAAAACTAGCCTCATATTGTTTGACCCCTTTTCTCCAGAGGTTAGTGAACTTTCGACTAGAGTCAGACTGATTCCGTACATGCACACAAACACGCAGGAAGCCAGCTAGTTTTGGATGATGCTTCAAGTTTTGGGACTCTTGTTTAGCTCTGCAGCAAAAAAAAAAAAACCCAACAGTATTATTAACAGTAAGAACTTGGTCCACAAACATGCGCATACTTTAAAAATGTAGGAACAGGCGGATGTCAGTCGTGGGAATTTCAGTCCCCTCACTCCCTCACATTCACTAGTTTAAATGAAAATCTGTCTCCTCCTTTTCCCTGCCTTACACCATTAAAATAACACAAAGTGTTTCCACTGTCACTCCAAATCTGTGCAGGAGGGAAGAGCAAGATAATGCGTGAACATTTCTGTAGGATGTGCACTGTTTGAAATTTGCTTAATTGCAATAATGTATGACAGACAGTGGGGGAGAGTCGTGTATCTATAGACAGGGGAAGCGTTTGCTTGTCTGTTTGTATGTCCCTATGCTATTTGAGCGTATGAACGGCTGTTAATGCATGTCCTGGGAATAGGGCTGGTGTGAAGGAGAAGAGCTGAGGAGCAGGAAGTGAACTTTTGGCTGGTGTGTTGTGTTGAGCAGGATGTGCCGTGTGTTTCTGCTCAGAGGCAGATAGAGAGACAGAGAATGGGGAGGGAGACGAGCAGGGAGAACGCAGCAGGGTGGACGCGAGCCATTGTCTCAGTATGAAAGCCTGTTCGTACTTCTAAAACTCTCCATTCAGAAAACAAGTAGACTGTATCTTCTCTTTTCCTTCCCCTTTTTGCTCTTTGGGAATAAACCTCTGCTCAATATCATGGCGATACGACATCGTGGGCTTTCAAGGGCTGCGCGGTGACTAAGCCATTCAGACATTTTGTTACAATTTGAGGATGTTGTGGATTTAATTTTTTTTTGCATCGTTTTGGTCACAGGAATTCATTACAATATTTTCTCCATATTATGTCTATATTTAAAACATTTTTGAAAATTGGAGCAGGGCTGATCAATATGAAGGGCCTGTGATGTAAATCATAATTTAAAAACTGGCAGTATTTCCTTTGCTCTGTGGTTGATTCAATTAGTGAAATTACAAGTCTTGTTTCAATTTACTGGTGTAGCCACTCACCCCATGGGGTTTTATGCCATATGCCTTTGTTAATGTTATTTATATGACACCAACCCAGAAAACCTCTCATTGCCACCAAAGTGGTTTAGATGAAGATGTTTTGAAAGCAATAAAAGTGGGCATTTAAAACAATTTATTAGTTACATTAATTAATATAATTAAAATGAATAAATGCAAATATAAATGAGTGCGGTAAGACAAACCACCAACTCTGAGATGTGGGTTGATCTCTTTATTTTATTTTATTTTTTAGGCCATTTCATTCCTTTCTAATGTTGTTATGGCAACCATCCCAGGCCTGTAACTTTTATAACACTAACAATATAGAACTAAAAATGATCTGGATGAGTTCCAGTGGCCCTGTGTAGACCAAAAAAGGGTTTAGGTTTAATGTAAAAAAATGCAAAGTATGCCTTTAAGCTTTCTACCAGCGGCAGCAGGCTGGGGTCACCTATGTGACTCTGACAGGCTGAATAGTTCTGATCTGCAATCATACCGCTGTTTGACATTTATTGTATTTCACGATGTGTTCCAAAAGGACTGAAGCACTTAGCAGACATCGCAGATGCTTAAAACAAAACTCAGCGACAATCTTTGTAGTTTCCATGGGTTGCATTGTCGAGCTAAGCTTCTGACCAACTTTGACTTTGCCTTGTTATGAAAGCCATTATCTATGTGGTTAATCATGAGAGCACAGTGCAGACATGCCACTATTGTCCAGTGTACATATTTTATTTTATGAGGACTCATGTTTAAATGTAAGCTAGAGCCAAATATTATCAATAATCAAGCCTTATTTTGGTGTTGAAACCAAAAACGGACTCTTAAGATAACCCATACAAATGTGCCTTGAGTATAATAAGCATTGATGATTCTGCAATAACTTGTATGCCTGTGTGTGTGTGTGAGTGTGTTGGTGTTCTGATGTGTCCACATAGTGCACCTGTCCATCTACATGTCTGAGCACCTTTCCCACAGTGTAGCAGGGTGAAGTACAAGGGAGAGACTTGACACTTTCAAGAGTCTTTATTACAAGCAGCTGCTTTAGATTTATTTCCCCGAACTGCACTTTTCTGGAAAAATCATTGTATTGTGATTTTTTATTACTCTTATGATCCCCTAGAAGTCCCACAATTGCCTTTCCTCTGGCACTTTGCTTCCTTTGCTTTCCTCCTCTTCCTCCCTCCAGTGCAGAGCTTGGCCACACTTGTTCACCGCCCTTGTTACCTCAAAGCACAGCTTCCCTCCTCACCTCTCTCTGTCCCTTCTCTCTTCTTACACTCAACACAAACCGCTGACCCACAGCACCCGCTGCCTCCCTCCTCTCCCATGATCCACTTACTTCCAGCTGTTTTTCATGCTGAAGAAGACAGTTGTCTAAATGTTTATGTGAAGAGCTACTTTCTTTTTCTTTAAGCCCTGATCAATTTCCAAAATGAACTTTGTGGCATGTGTTAAAATACAGCAGATGACGGGCCAAATAAAAAAGTCTGACATCGTTATTATATTCTGATCCTCAAGCCAAGAAATGGCTTACAAAGGGAGATTAAAGACAGCATATCGTTGTAGAGGAAATGCAGAATAATGTGAGGGGAAATGTTCAGGGGAAAATATGCTCAGAAAGATGCCAGTAAAGTAAACATGTATGAAATTGCACAATTGAGCCGGGCCTCGGCTGCACCAGCCAAGTCATGCACTGAGATGGAGAGAACAAGTAAGAGAAGAGCTGAGAGGAAAAGAAACAGAGAAAAATGGCTTGTGCTTGATAGTCATAACTTTAAGTAAATAATAAAGAAAAGCTGTTTGCTTTGTGTGTCTGCTCACCTCTTTTTTCCCACCTCGTTCTGTGAGTTTACTCTATTTCATTTCCATCTTTTAGGAAATTATCTTGCGAGGAAATGAATTTTTTTGCCTTTTCAGTGTTGATTGCTGCAGGTCATTGTCAAGGATTGTTAATGTTAATGTTCATGTCAGCATGCCCTCAGAGATGTCATCCTATTTCCAGGCCTAACAATTATCCCCCAATCAGCACATGACCCACAGTAGGCTCTTTGTAGTTGAATAGGGAAGGGGGTTCTGGCTGCCCACGTTGTCCTCCATCTGTTTGGGTTGGATCTCTGTTTCTGTCTCTACCTTGAACACATACAAGACAGACTAAGTGGACTTTGGCTTGAATCTTTTCGTTTACAGTGTACAACTTCTGCTCCAGGAGTTTAAATTCAAAGACAAACAAAGAGCAAGGACAAAACAAGCAGGAATTTGGAAGAGTGAAAGTTGGACAGGGAAAAGATTTGATTGTATATCTCTCTCTCACCCACGCACACACACTCTCACGCGGACACACACATACACACACACACACACAGCTGGACAGCAGACTGCTGCTCCAGATTAGGTCAGATTTAATTAGGCTGTCCTGCTCCGTTTGGAGTGTCGCTTCTTGTAGAAAAAGCCATTATTAAAGAAAAGGTGATTCCACTGACAGCTTCCACCCAACACACACTAAAACCTGTGCCGAAATGTTACAGAGCCCCAGGGTCCTCACTCACATGTACATAAAGACACACACAAAACATCTATTCTGGTTATGGAAAAAGGTTCTGTGTAGAAATGATGGATTATGATCTAATGAAGAACACTGTGACGTTTTGAGGTGGTTGCACCCGACTGGTTGTGGTTCACGGACAAGAAAGTTCAGCAGGAACACAGACTGCCACGCAGACAGTAGTCGCTGCGGATAGATGGAAAAAAATACATGACTACATACATACATCATAAATTTACAATGGAAATTAGATTTTTCAGTGAGTCTTATTTCAGCATGCATGAAGCAGATGTCCATGAAACATAAATAATGTCCAGTGTTTCGTTTTGTGGTTTTATGAGTTTATACCATAAAATCAATTAAAAGCAATACATTAAACCAAACAGTATTTTTGCATTTCTGCATTTCATTGTCAATATTGATCTTACTTTGCTTTAGTGAAATGAATGTATTTATTGCATGTCAAAATGTTTTATAGTTAATTTTTGTGTAAATTTCAATTGTGGGTTTTTATAAAAATTTCATTTAATTATGGTGTCTTGATAAAATCATGTTGATAAGGCTTTTATTTAAAAAAAAAGCCAATGTGAAAAATGTCATGTTTTTTTTGTTTGTTACTATACTCAAAATCAACTTGGCAATAAAGTGAATTTCATAACGGATTTACAAGAAAAGGTGTCTAATGATTGAATTTATTTAGTATTCTTTTGCATGTCCAATTCAAATACAAATAATTATACATAATACATAAATATACATTTCTATTATAAGAACATTCCAGTAAACAATTTTTTTTATATGATTAAATTGATATTTTCTTGAATTTAATGACACTAGATTTACCTCATTTCAAAATCTTCCATACCAAAACTTAAAGTATTAGACCAGTACAACAACCATTTCTGTTTTTGACACATTTATTGTGCATGATATGGGTTTCACATTGAAAGAAAAATATGAGACAAAAGACCACGATCAAGACCATTTCACAGCAATGAAGACCACAAAAATGAGCAACTTCTGTTGATTTTCCTATAATACATTCAACTTCAAGTCTATATTCTCCCATATGGAGACATGTGAGTGCCTCATTTAAGACAGAGAATTTCAAATGAATCTCATACATCACACACAGTCCACATGCAACAATGAACAGATCCATTACTCTGTCAGCAGGAGCAAAAGCAGCCAGGCAGGCACACACACACACACACACATTCACACTCACATCCTTTTCCACTGTGTGAAAATCACCTTATTATCACCAGCACATAAGAAATCATAGTGCCTTCCAGATGTCTGATATGAATCAAGCAACTTGCCACAAATTACCTCTTGACATTAAACAAATTAGCATTTCTTCTCTCAGGTGCTGTAAATCATCAGAATTCATGAACTAGAGGTGCTTCCTGAGAGAGCTCATATTCACCAGGTGTAATGAAAGACATCATCCGCTTTATGTTGTTTGAACAGTAGGTGAAAACAAAAGGACCAGCATGACATTCATCACATGTCTCAGCTCATTCTGTTTCCTAAACCTGGAACGCATGCACATTTTTCTCTGAGTTAAAGGAAAATTCCAGTTTATTACAACTTGGGCTTCATTTTCATAGTTGTGGCCATCATGCTGTATCTGCTATTGACAAAAAAGTCCACTTACTAGCTTTTTCCAGAGCTTTCAAGCTAGTAAGTGTTTCCAAGGTCAAGAGAACATTGTACTCACTAACTTTATTGCTGAGATCTGGGAACATGGTGACATCACTACAATGAAGTCCTATGGGGCAAGAAACACGAGATGATCAGACAGGTTGTAAACAAGCCAAAACTTTAGCCCGATTTTCCAAACCACTTTAATTTGGGGGTAAGTGGGTGTTCAGACCGAAATTAGCCCTGCGTTAAAAAATTGCAAGGGGCTGCGTTGGTCGGGGTGTGTTGCTTCAGGTACTGGTGCAATATGAAATATGATCCAGGAAGTCAAGTTTGAGTAACAGATTAATGTATTTAAAGTCTTATCAGACATCAAAACGCTACACAGCTCTTTGTACTCTGAGACAGGATTTCACAACTCTGGAAAGTTAACACAGCTGCAATTATTTTATCTTTCATCTTGACGATTGCGATGTAAATAGTAGAAATATGGCCTTTGCGTTGCAAAGTATACTACCAGAAGTTGAGCCTGGTTCACCTTTTTGCCGGACAACCTTGCATTTTTTTGCGTTGGCCCCCCCTCTGCATCGACAGACTGGCTTGAACAAGTATTCAAATGAACAAGGGGGCTGTGTTTTTTCACGCAGGGTTACAGTTGGTTTGAACATAGCCTAAAACCAAAAGTTGGTAATGTTAATAATAATCCCTCCCTGCACAAGAAAACCATATGTGTTCACTAGTTAGTAAGTACAGTAGGTCAAAGTTCAACCAGAATATCATTCTGTAAAGTGTGATAGAAGTTTACAACAATAATTTTACCATTCGTTTTTGATCTCTCTCCCAAATATGTTTGACTACCGTGGGAGTTTGTTTAAAACCTGAATGATCACACCTCAATGTGTGATCGCTCGTGATTTCTGTACTGTCGGACGTTGTAGCAATAACGTCGCGTTCCAAGTACAATTTTATCATAACCAATAGAAATGATGGCCAAAATAATGTAAAAGATGTAGATATTTTTCTTATCCTTTAATATTTTTAATTCAGGGGCAGTTGTGTGAAACCTTAGTGCCCACTGCTCATACTGAGAGACCAGGAGACCTTCTGGCAGCAGGCCTGCCTCCAACCTGCTGCCTTGCCTCTCTGCCATTCGGAGGCATCACGTATTAAATGGCAAAGGTCTGAGGTGTCTGATGTCGGGCAGTGGGTGCCCTGGTTCAGCCTGGTAATGTCAAGGGGGGACACAGGGCGGGTGCCAGGTCTTAGTTGCTCCACCATCCCACAGAGCCTCCACTCCCATCTCTGCTAGAAATGTAGGCTTCTCTGTGTGGAGTTTACATGTTCTGCTTGTGTTTGTGTAGGCTTCCCCCCACAAGTCAGATGAAAATGTCCACTGTTATGAATGCAAGCTCAGCAATGGAGTAGTGAACTTTTGAGGATGTGAGCAATGTATGCTGGGAGAGGCTCCAGACCTTTTTTAACCCTAAATAGGAATAATCGGGATAACAAAACATGAATAGATGAGGTGGATAACCAGTGGGTTTCCAGTGGCCTGGATGTTTGCATAACCTGGTGCTTCAGATGTAGAGTAGATGGGACATGAGAAGGGCAAAGGTGTTGACTGCAGAGTCGTTTAAACTCTGAGGTACTCTGATGTCTGCACACACAGACACACTGCAGTGACTCTGCTGTCAGCACTAAGGAAGAGATTAGGAAGTGTGTGTTCATATCTGTGTGTGAAACACTGACTGAAATGACAAGTTTAGCAATGTCATTAAAGAGAAATGTCCGCGTAATTTAGGTTTGTTCCTATTTTTTGGACTTTTGAGACTTCTCTTTAATTCTAGGAAGCATAGAAAAGATCTCTGGAGACTCCTGATGGCGCTTTCAATTCTATATCAGTGTAAAAAAAAGCCATCATTAATTTTTCACTAAGTGACTTGCGAACCGCGAGATAGGATGAGGTGTCTTTCCTGCTTCACTGATATCTGTGTTTTTCCTCTCTCAATGTTCAATCAAACCAAAGCAAGATAGTTCAGCTGGTTATTGTCCATACAAATACAAATAAGCATGTACAACTGGACACAATTATAGCATCCTCTGATTTTTACTGACCATGACCTCTACCTTAACTTTACTGCATTGCTCCAGCAACAAAACCTGCCTTTGAATAAGAAAGGCGATATTAGATCTTAAACAATCCAAAAAGTAGGAAAAACAGATGGGGAAGTTACATTCTCACTGTTTGTCCTTTCAACATGACATGTACACATCAGATTTTAGATACTAAATATATTTAAAATAATCTGCACTCTCTGTAATTTCAGTGCAGGCTGCAGAGACACTGACTGTCAGTCACTTTAAGTGACCACTGTATGCAGTGGGTGGATTAGCAAAACAAATAATCCACAGACAAAACAGGGAAAATCAATATGATGGTGAAAAAGTGAACACAAAATGTACATTAATATATGTGGACAATTAGAACTTCACCCATGTGTTATACGATGTGAAAATAATGACTGAATTTAATTAGTGTTAATGGATTTCTGTGTAATGCTTTCAAGAACACAGCTTGATCTGCTGCTGGTTAGCTTGGCATGTTCTTTGCAGGATTAGTATTTCTATGATTAGTACAATACTTACTATTGACCATTACTTGACCTATTTAATGAGTCTTTAGTTTTTAGTTTGAGTCTTGGATGAATGTGGCCATGTAGCTACTACAGATTACTGTATATTTTGATAGATAATGTGATTTTCCTATAATTTTATCTAGGTTGAAATGAGTGGGTGCCATAGGCCAGTGGATCAGGAGAAACCACGTATTAAGAGCCTCAAGGAGGACGTGGTGTGGATCCTACACACTGTGAACTGTTTAATAGGTGTAAAAAGATGTAGCTTATCAATGAAAGCACACACTAAATACATGCATCTAAAAACAACTCTAATTCCTTTAAAGGGAGTGTGTTTTGGTGTGATGGATGCAATGAACGAGTCCATAATTCAATTTAGTTTGCGAGAGAAAGAGGAAAACAGAGAGAAAGAAAAGGAAGAAAGACACACCAGTCCACTTAAATGGCCGTCATCATGACCTCTACATGTTGTGTCTCACGCCATGTTTTACAGTCTCCCTCCTCCTCCTCTTCTCCACTTCTCTCTGTGGCTGTCTATCCCACCCCTGCTACATTTCACTGCTTGGACTCCCACTGAATGGAAAACAGCTGGGTCGGGGACTGCCCAGAGCACATTATGCCCAATTCTTCAATGAATTCCCATCTACCTCTCCCTTCTCCTCCTCTGTCCAGTGTGCTCCCTTGCTCCCTGTCCTCATTTAAGGTGGGGCTGTGCAGCTGAAACAAAAGAAAAACAGCCTGTATGAGAACATGTTTCTCACCCACATATGGTACTCTCTCCCTTTCCTCCTTTCTGTGAATTCGTTTCCCAATCTTACTCCCTGGTGATACTCTGGTGTTATGGCTAGTTCTACTTTTGACAAGTTGAAAAATGCGGCGATATAATGCAGCTGAGCTGTACGGCCAAGTAAGCATATAGTTAAGTCATGTGTCAGAGTTATTACTTTGCCCTGATACCCAACCTAGTTCACCTGCTGTGGTAGATGGGGGTTTGAAGACAAAAACAGCCATAAAACTGTGCACAGCACTGTTGAATAAAGTGTTTTCACAGGTTTTTTATATATGAGATATGGCATGTCAAGGTGCAATACATGTGGCAGCATGTCATTCCATAAGCACAATAATAGAAAACACTAATTCTTTCTTTTGTACATGCACAGTATGTAAACACTTTTTGGACCTTTCCTGCAAAACTGTTTTCAATATTGCTTGTCTCCATCCACAACATGTTAAAATGAGACAATGTAACTTTTGAAATAAGAAACAGTCTTCTAATAAGTCTTTCTTTTACAAATGAAAAGTTTAAAGCTGATTAATTTCTTTTTTGGGCCAGTGTAACAAGCCGAAAACATAATATTGACATATTGTAAAGTTATAGCTAATATGTTAGCAAGCCTACTTACACATCCAGCAGATACAGAGCAACATACCCTGTCTGCCGTTTGGTGCTGGACAGATAGCGTCCAGTGGATTAATCAGAGTGCTTTTTTGCCTCAGTTTTTTTGTTTCAGTTGCCTTTTGTGGCTGGAAACAAGATCCATGAAAGCAGAGTTGCAAGGTGGAAAACCAAATACAAAGAAAGATGCTAATATTATCTGTAAGACTGTGAGGAACTGCAGAGTTAATTAGTGTAGTCTAAAGTAATGTGCAATGCAACGCACCCTTGCCCTTTTCACTAGTCTAAGGGGTTTTGCTGCTACAGCCTTACTTGATCTGGTGTGACCAGTAGCTTATGGTGGCTAATGTTAGCTAATGTTAGCAAACTTTACAAAGGTGCTGCTGTATATTATTGAGTCAGTTTTTCAGATTTTTTGAATCGTTACTACTTGTGTCACTTTAGCGCGTTTTTTTCATCATCACAAATGATGTCTTCAAAGCAAGTGACTTTCATGGAAATTCAACGTGTCATCAACCAGTCATTGACACTTTTGTCCACAGTCATCGCTGTTCAGAACTTAGTCTCACTTGCAGGTAAAGTAGAAACTTCAACTTTGTCATGCTAAAGAGTAAATGTCACATGGATATAATATGTGAGGGCTTCTGACTGGAGGGTCTAACATTCGAAGAAAAGTTAAATCATGTTTCATGTTATTGGCTTGTACAATTTTTAATTTGATAATAATCTGTTTAGCCAAAATGGGGTCAACTGCAAAGCTTAAACATAGACACTTAATGTGCTATTGTGAGTGATTAGGAGGATTAGTATGGCGCTGGGTGGTTTGGCTGTGTCACAAAGATGAAATCAGATTTCAAGTGACCTGAAGTGTGAGTAGCAGAGCAGGATCAAGAAAAGTACAAGGAGGAAGTATTGCTTTAGCTGCTGAGAGGGCCTGTGTGACAAATTGGGTGTAGTTTGCGGGCAATGCATGTGTTGGTGTGTCTATGCCAGTGCAATTTCCTGCCTGCAGATTGACTAACATGTGGGCACCTACCCTGACAAATCCACCCATCCTGTTTCTCTCAGCTGACACAATGCATATACGCTTTCTGCCATGGCACATACTTTATCAAGCAAGAAATATGCAAATATAATATTGAAGAAACATACATAAAAGTGAAAAAACATCACAGCCTTTTGTGCATCAGGATTCCAAAACACCTATAAGCTGACCTCAAGTATGAGCTAAACTTTCCAGTAACTTTGTGTTTCATACCAGCCCACATGCTGATAATAGAAAATGGTATGAGAGGTTCATGAATTTGTTATTCACAGATGCTGGAAGCAACAGGGAGAAACACACACACTAAACCAAACAGGGACTTTACATCATAAATTTTGCACATCCAGTACAGAGGAGTGCAGCGGCCAGACAAGCCTGGACAAAGTTGCATGGCCTTGGGGGGAGAGGAGCTGACGGCCAGCCTGGCTGGGTGACACACACATACACACACATTGAAATACAGGCAGCCTAAACATTAAAGGTAATAATGAGATCTTTATCTATTAAAGGAAACGTAGAGAGAGCCTTTATGCTGCAGTCCTGGAGGGGAAATTTTTTTTAACAAACTAATGAGCTGGCATGCAAACAACTGCAGTTCAAAAGGTGATCTACTGAGTGTGTCTGTGTGTTAGGCCTATAGAAGTTGTGTGACCTTTAATTTAATGAGAGTGACTTCATGTGAAAGTGTTGGCAGTGAGATGTGTTCTGTGTATGACACAAAGTGTGAACGTGAGACTGCCGGATCTATTGCTGGAACTTTGACGCTTTCGTGTTTGGTGACGAGCTCTCAGGCAAAGACTGAGTCTGGGCAGATATGTGAGAGTGTGTGTGTGTGTGTGTGTGTGTATTTCCTTATGTCAAAGAACGGAGAAAGTCACTGATCTGTTAAAAATAGGGTGTCCATTACTTTCTCAGAGTGGAGTTACACACTTAAAAGCAGTCCATTAGTATTCTGTTCAGTTTGACAAGGGTAATAAATTATCAAGTGCTTCATCACTTTCACTTTGTGTGTGTGTGTGTGTGTGTGTGTGTGTGCGCGTGCATATGTGTGTGTGTTTGTGCACAGTGGATGGGTATAGATACTAGAACTCTAAAGGTCAGAAGAAACAAAGGTGTGGTTCCTGTACGATTGTGCGTCTCTCCGTCTCTCTCTTAGTGAGCTTCTGCCTGTGTATCTGTTCATTTATGTGTGAACATGAAATCTGCCAAATGTCAACACTATTTGTTGCAAAACAAGCAACAAATAGGAGTAAGCTGTAGCTCCGATCGAAGCTCAGGTGGTAGAGTGGATTGTCCATTAATTGTCAAGTTGATGGTCTAATCCCTGAGCAAGACAAGTAAGGAAAACAGTGTCTGCCAGATAAATGCAATCTAAATAATATAAAAAACACCAGAAAAAGATGTAATTTCCACATACACAGTAAAATGCATAAAAAGTACATTATTGTAAATGCACATGTAGCAGGGAGAGGTTACTGGTCTGTTTGGGAAGCTCAGAAGACGACATGTGTGTGTCATCCAGCTGTAGATTAGAACCCCATTAGCCCCAGTGGCTGGTCTGCTGTTTAGACTGAATGTAAACACAGAGAGAGGGATGGTCCAATGTCTTCTGTCTCCTTCTTCAACCCCCTGATAACACTTGCAAAAACACACACACACACACACACACACACATACTTACACACATGCAGACACACAACATGTCTCGACAACCAAGCTTCACTATGCCACGTGTGTGTGTGTGTGGAGTGAGCTCTGGCGCTTGTGAGAACGCTCTGTTGATTACTCTCATGCCCTGCACTGGCATCATCCTCACTTCCTGTACCAGCTGCAGCTTGTCTCCCCTCATTTCTTTCTTTTCTTGCTCTCTTCTTGCAAACTGGGTTCTTCTTTCATTCCCACGATCACATTAAATAAAAGTGTTTCATGAATGCCATTAGTGGTATTTAGTGGAGAAAATCAGGTCAGAAAGTAAAACTAAAAAGCAACTAGATTCTGTGTAAGACAAAGTGGGTATATGTATATTATGAAACAATGAATGCATGTTGTTCAGTGAAGCTTGGTGGCATAATGGATATAAAAGCAAATTGGGATCATACTTTGAAATAACAGTGAAATATCAAATTCCCAACACAAAATAAAGTAAGCTAACAACTATTAAACTTAAAAATTGGTGACAAATGAAAGGAAAAACCAACCAAACAAGTGTCTAAGTAAAGCGTTACCCTAACCCCTTCACCACAAGCCTGCAGAACAGCTTCTTTGCTTGCATAGATTTATAGATTCTACAAGTCTCCGGAGTTCCACAAGAGGGATTAAACACCATTTTTCCAAATAATATTTCCTTATTTGGTTTTTTAATGATGGTGGTAGAGAGCGCGGGCTAGAACATTGCTCAAAAATCTCTCGTAGGTGTTTAACTGGGTTGAGATCTGGTGAAGGTCATAGCACATGATTTACATAATTTTCATTCTCATCAAACCCTTCAGTGACTCCTCATTCCCTGTATAGAAACATCTGCATTTATTATGTTTCTCTACTCATTTATTCAGGTTTTTCCTTCAAAGGAATAAGAGCTACTTCGGCTAAACAAACGATATAATGTGTTAATTAGTGAGCTTTAGAACTGCTGGTGTAGGTGGATTTTGTTATGTTTAGACAGAGCCAGGCTAGCTGTTTCTGCCTGTTTCCAGTCTTTATGCTAAGCTAAAGTAACCATCTAGCTTTATATTTATTGGACATATATGAGTGGTATCGGTATCTCAGCAAGAAAAGGAATAAGCATATTTCCTGACCTGTTTTTAATTTGTGGTCTGCCTGTACATGGGATGGCAGAAGCAAAGGCACCAAATCTGAATCAGTGTGAATCACATCTCTCTCTGTGTTGAGGTGTCTGCTTGCGTATGTCACAGTCAGACTTGTATATGGACACCACAGCGGCCGAGTGCACATCTTTAGCCAGTTCTGCCCCAGTTTACTGGCAGCGGCCCCACTGTCTGTGCTAAAAGTCACGTCGCGAGGAGAGAGAGAAGCCCAGAGAAGCGGGGTAGGAAAGGGGAGGGGGTGTAGGGGGCACAAGGAGCAGGACACAGGAAGTGGAGAAAGATGAAGAGACGGGTGACAATGTGATGCACAGGGGTGCTGCACCGGAGGAGGAGGAGGGGGGAGGGAGGAAAAGCAAGCAGAGGAGAGAGAGGAGGCAGAGGAGGAATGTTGGAAGAGGAGGAGAGAGCAAAAGAGGGGGAGCACAGGGTGTGTGCATCTGGCACTAGGAGGCAGGGAAAGATAGCGTGGGCCAGGCTGGCCGGACGTGTGTGTTTGTGTTTGATTGAAGAGGGATGTGAGACACAGACCCCTCACTGGCTCAGTTTTACTGGAATGCTGCCACGGAAAGATGGACACTGACACACATGCTTTAGACACATACACACATGCACACGTTTGTACAGTGAGTGCAGAGAATGGAGAAAGAGGAAGTGACTGGAGAGTATAAGATGAGAGGGAATGAGAGACGGAAGAGGATGGTAACAGGAGGGCATCCTTCTTAAAAAAACCTTCCCAAGCAGTGGCTTGCTGTGGGGGCAGTCATTACAAACTCATACAGAACTTTATTTTAAATTCAAGGGGAGATCCCAAAGTTTCCAAAGATACCAAATATATCAGAAGTGATTTTGGAATAATGTATATGGAATGATGCATAAGATGCACATCTTAAATACTTACATTTGATGGGATGGTGCAGTCATAAAAAACATGGACCATTGGTTTGAATATTTCACTCAGTTTAAACATCATATAAAGAGCTGGAAGAAGCCAAAATAGAATATACATGTGATACTGTCAGACAGTGTAGAATAAGAGGATTTTAACATCCCTAAAGCAATAGTTTGACATTTTGGGAAATAAGCTTATTCTCTTTCTTGCCAAGAGTTAGATGAGAAGATTAATACTACCCTCATAACTGTATGGCAAACATGAAGCTGGAGCCAGTTATGTGCTGAAGTATTTCTTGGCCAGAACCAGTTGTCAGGCAATCAGCAGAGATTCTGGGAAGTTACTGGTCCTGACCAAGAGATCTGCACATATAGTAACCCCCCGTAAAACAGCACTTTTGGTTTTACGTACTAAACAGACACGATATATCGTGTTAATTAGTGAGCTTGAGAGCTGCTGGTAAGTAGAATTTGTTACCTTTGGACAGAGCCAGGCTAGCTGTTTCCCCTGTTTACTTTGTGCTAAGCTAAGCTAACTGGCTGCTGGCTGTATATTTATCATAGAGTGGTATCAATCTTCTCATCCAACTCTCTGCAAGAAAGCTAATTAGCATTCCTTTTAAGGGGAAACAAAAGGGGAAAACAAGTATGTTAAGTGGTTGCAAAATCAGCTGAGACGAGAGGAGAGAAACAGAAAACAGAAACAGAAAACAGAGGAGGGGAGAGGAGAGGAGAAAGGAGGAAAAAGAGGATGAACTAATGAGCTGCCAGCGAGGCTTCCTCACAAACCATGATGATAACAACCATCTGTTTTTACAAAGACACTCCAGGAAAATGACATGTTTCAAGGTTGCAGCCGCACACCAAAACAGGATGAACGTTAGATCACCCCATCAACTCCTGTTTGTGTGCTACTGTAGACAATCATGCCCTTCCAGAGTGGCAGCAGGAAGAAGACACACAGATAGGCACACAAAGCTGAAACATAGTGCTGTTGGTTAGTCAGAATGCTGCTTACATAACCTGATGAGTTAACAGGTCAATTAGAGTTGTACAAGACTGATGTAAACGTGTCTGCTGACAGGCAGAGATATCCTGTCCAAAAATGTCGTATGCTCGGTTCTAATAGCATATTTTTGCCCCCATAACATCAGTCAGGGCCCACCGTCTGAGAATTCCTTCACCCTCAAGAGTCACTTCCTGTCCACTGAGGCAGAGTGAGTACAGGAGCCGTTTAATATTCTGCTCTTCCTTATGGGACTCCAGAGGCCAGATGGATTCCAAGCACACACACATACACAAACCTAAATAGGGAGAGGTAGCACATCCAATAATGGCACAGGGTGTGTGTGTGTGTGTGTGTGTTTGTGTTGGGTGGGGTGGGGGGAGGATGGGGGAGGGACATAGGGGGTCCATTGTTTCAGACTGGAAGGCAGAAGTGTTGGGAGGGGGCGAGGGAAAGTCAAGGGGAAGCTAAATTTAGAGCACCTCCGCTCAAGTATTCCAAATATTCTTACGTGTATTTGGATGCTCACGTATACAGTTTGTTACTTCATCCATTTCCAAGAATTACGTCATTATGCAGCTATGATTTGATTATTAGATTTGAACACTTTACGTTCGATAAATTCATACTTTACCTGCCAGCCATTGTACTTTTTACATCCCCAATTACAAAAAGGTACTTCAATGCTTACTTTTGATAATTTTATAAATACAAACAGACAACTAAATTTAAATCTCTGCTGACAGTAGAAGTGATGATAGTTACTGTCCAGATAAGAACCTCAGATGAGTGGATGACATGGTACACATGGGGTTAAATCTTCATGTGCATGTTTTGGGTCATTTCCTGCTGTCTGTACAGCCCTGACCTGCTGGTGCGGACCTGGCCACACAGACACACACACATGTACAGTGCTGACCTACACTTCCTGTCAGACAGCGACACCCCCTTGGAGAGAGAGCGTGGTCTGTCTCCACTACGTCCCCTGCAGAATCTTCTCATCCCCTCTGTCCACCTCATTGTTCTTTTCACACTTGAACATGATCACTAGGGACCATGGCTGAACGGACGGCAGACTCCTAAACAGGTGCTTCGTTACATAAACGTCACACATTCTTGTATCAGTGCAGAATTTACTGACAGAAGCCCTGAGGCTGACATATATCAGCGCTGACGTTTAAAAAACTATTGAAACAATTAAAAAAAGTCTGGAGACCTTGAAAATCTTTATTGAAAATATCAATCAAACAGGTTGTGACAGTGTCAGAAAGTTTGAAAAAATTATACATGGAGTTTGTCACTCATTAAGGCCCTCCCAGGTTTACCTCTCCTCCCTCCCAAGCCCCCTCCCCCCACGTAAAATATGAATAAGTAATAGTAACAATGATGATAATAATAAAAAATAATATTTTAACTTGCTTAATTAAATGTATAATTAAGCAAGGTAAAATATTATTTTTTAAAATTGACATGAATACACATAAAAACATAAAATAACATACAACCAAAGTACAGTTAAACATAGCATATATACTTATACAACAAATTCAAAATTATATTCAAGAAGTCCTTTCTCACAAAATTCACACCCAACCTCAGGTGCAGGACTGTCGCACGTCGCTACTCTATGTGATATTTGTCACGCCCTAGATTTCTCAAAAAGGGATGAATTTCTTGAGAACTTTAATTATTACATACATTACATACGCCTTATATGGAGGAAAATGCATCGGTAAAGAGTTTATTCTCCTATTGTCTCTTTAATTGATTAGTTTTGATCAATTCCATCCTCCCTCTTATTCCGCCTTGTTAAGCTTATTGAATGTGCATAATGTATAGGTGTGTTTGTCTACGTGTGCATCTGGTTTACCAATCAGAGCTCCAGCGTCATGTCCCTGACCTGGTGAGGGACAAAAGCATAGTGAAGCTACGTGTGCAATGTGTTTCCACCCATTGCTTGAGTCATGTCATGTCACGTCAGGACTGAGTGCATCCACAGGTCATCCTAGAGGGAGACAGTGTATGTATAACTGTAGGGGTGCTCAGTGAACAGATCTTTAACAACATTTTAATGACATGCTACAAATGGTGCATGATCCAGAACACAACAGAGACTTTAGTGGATCACACACCCTGCCTGAGTTGTTATACATTGGTCAGCTGTTAAAATCAACATTCTGTGGTGTAAATTAGCCTTGTGCCCCACAGGCTCTCTCATTTCTACCTATAACACATGCATCTCCTCATCTCATTGCGGTCAAAGCGACCACATGCTGTGGTCTGCGATTACAGCCGAGTGTTTACAGTCCTCTCATATTAACACTTGTGTTAAACAGCATGGGGTACCATCCTGTACCAGTTTTTTTTTTAAATGCACAAAATCGGGTTTTGGGTTGATACCACCAGCTTGATGGCACCTTCCAAAGTATCTGCCCATCTGAGGCAGAGCATGTAGAAAATAAATCGGTGCTGTAAAGGGAAGGAGATGGACAAAATGGAGAAGTGTGACAAGTTCAAAGTGGATTTGAGCTTGTCATGTAGAACCAGGAAAATCAGGATGTTAGAAGAGGAGAACACTGTTTATGCTTTTATAACAGGAATCTAGTCAAATATGCATCGTTTTTCTGCCTTTCCATTTCTTCATTTTATTGTTGCTATGTTTATCCAGTGCTACAGCTGCCAATGCCCAATTTCCCAATTCACAGGTAAATTAGTTATGGCACTACATGTTTGAGATCGCACAAGTCTGCATCTGCATCTTTGTGTGTGTGTCCTCAAGTCTGCATGTGTGAGGGTGTGAGTGTGTTCTAGGTGTGTGCATGTACATGTGTGTAATGAGAACCAAATGGCGGGGTGTGTGAGTGCATGGTTTCTCTCCCCCATCTCTAATCAGACAACTCCCAGGAGTACGGTGTGAGCGTGGACTCGGGGCTTAGAGCGCTGAGCTGCTGCATAAATCAGCTCTGCCCATAGAGAAGCCTGGATACATGCGGACTCCACTAACCTGCCGACTTGAGCTATGAAGTGTTGTAGACTGTTTTGTTTTGATCACTCTTTAAAGGATTTTGTTCTTATTTTGGTCTTCAGTAACAATAAAGGTGTGAAAAGAGGCGTGGAGCTCCAGAAATAATGAATTCGGCCATATTTAATGACTACATTAATGACCACACCGGTGTGGTGTGGTCTAGGTAGGTGGTCTTTAATGACAAGGCCAGGTACTGTCTAAAGAGGAATAATTTATGCTATATGCTCTCTCCCAGCTATGTTATTCCATCTTTCCCATTCTCTATCTCCTTTCTTCTCTCTGCAACTTTGCCTCTCCCTCCTTTTTGCCATCTCTTCCTTCTCCACTCTCTCTGTTTCAATCCTCATTCCACGCAGGAGGTGGCCTCTCCCTGTCCTCCATGTCTCTCTCTCTCCTCCCTTTCTTTCTCTTTCACATCTGGTCAGGCAGCTGTGGCTGGCCAGGGTTCAGTGGGGTGGGAAGGTGTGGAGGGAAGAAGAGGAGAAGGAGGAGTGTGGTGGTGGTTGAGTTTTGAGGAGGCTATCAATTGCAAAGCCCAGGGCACAGTAAAAGAAAAAAAAAGTTTTGAACCAAATCTCTTCAGTTTCTCTCAGTCTATCTATCACACTGTCTCCCGGTGCACTATTAAACTCTATTAAAGAGAGCAGCAGTGCAGGGGTAAGGAAGACTGGGGGTTTAGGGAGAAGCAGGGGAAGAAGGGGGAGGATGGTGAGGGCAAAGATTTCAATATCTGATTTCCACATCTTAAATACATTAATTTATCTTACTCAGGGGCTCTTTAAAACTCGGGAGAAAGGAGAGGAAGGGATGGGAGGAGGGAGAGGAAAAGGGGCGAGGGTACTTATGACATTTTCATTGTGGAATCTCGTTTCTATTGTTTCTGTGGTCAACATATTGCCCAAAGATTCCACATGCCATCATGGCCACACAGGCTCCGAGCTGCTAAATGGTCACAGATGGTATTACACACTTTGCAGATGACTTGATTCCTGTCAGGCTTTTTTTCTGCAATATGCCAATGTCAGCAAATGATTTACAGCTCCCGAATGCGTCATTGTGCTCCACATTCCAGGATGTCATCTGCGCAACCTTTATGCCAACTAGCCAGTAATTGTCAGCCTCCACCCTGTTGTACCAGTTCCTCTCCACTCCAGCTGAAGTTCACAACCCCTCAGAGTTCACGTTGGGACAAGGGCCTTTCTGAGGGAGAGTGAACTCTTCATCGTGCTCTCACGTGACTCTGAGCATATGGTAAGTCACCCCAAGAGTGGAGAAAGCTCCACTTTCAGTTGCTTGCAGTTCCTTCCAATTTATTTTATGGCCAGTTTCAGAGCATGAGGAGCCGAACAAACAGAGACGGATACATGGTCAGAGTGAGTGGGCAGAGACAGAGACACAGAGATGGACCTACAGTATTCAACAAGAGAGTGTAGGAAGACAGGGATGGGAGGGAGCCAGTAGGATTGAAGGGGAGTGTGCAGGTGTGTGTACATGTGAGGAACCTACTGGTGTGTATTATGTTTTCTGAAAATGTGCATGCATGTGTCTCTGTGTGTATATGTGTGTGTGGTGCTGGGGTACTTGGGAAGGTGAACTCATGATCCTTTCGGTACAGGAAGCCCCTGATTAGTGCTAATGAGAATTGCAGACCATATTAATGCAACCACACACCTCTCCCTCCCTCCCTCGTCCTTTTCTCTCGCTCCTGCCATCTGCACTCTCTACACTCTCTGCCAGACATCATAAACCCGCTACAGAGCCCTGAGACACACACCAGAGCACTGATGGGGGCAGGCCAGGGGCTGCCACGCACTCCGCCCCCTCTTGCACATTCAACCCCACAATAACACGTCTCTCAAACAAATACATGTGGTGGAACATACATAGTAACCACACTGGAGAAATCTTACACCATATGACAGATAGTAGAGTTCATTGCGCAAACATTTACACACCTAAACAAACACAGAAAGTACGGTGAAAAGCGAAACATTACACAGGCACAAACATTCACAACTGCACTGAAACACACTTTTTTTCAGTTTCCAGCAAACTTAATTTGCATAGAAAAGAATCTGAGCTTGGAGATCAAAGATAAGGAGTGCATGAGGCTGGAGAAATGGAGAGAGGGAGAGAGAGAGAGGGGATGGAAAAAAGGTCTGGTGGTGTGCAAGTCTTATTAAATGTTCCTGCAGATGGACAGACAGGGCGTTTTCATATTGAGACATGGATACCCTCTCCTCTATTCTCTTGACTCCCACCCACACATTAACATGTGTTTCACATTCAAAGCGGAGATGTGCAAACCAACGGCCAACCACTCAGTGTGACTGGCAGCCTGCTCTCTCACACTTGCTCTCTCTCTCTTCGTAGTCAAAGAAATGAACTTACAGAACAGTATTATGTCTGTGTGTCTGTGTGTGTGTGCTTTTTGAGCACTGTAAGAGTGTTTGAGTTCTTGATAAAAACGAGATCAACCTGCGTACTTCTGTTCCAAAATGAGAAAAAAAGGTCCCACCTGAGGTTTATTGATGCGAACTAGGTGGAAATGGTGAAAATTAGAAATCATTTTGCTAATTCCAACTGTTTTGTTCTGTTCAGTTCAAAGATTTGCATACACTGATTGTGTAGTTTGAATTCTTTTTTTATGCTAACCAATTGCATCACTATTCAAACACACATCAGTATGAACACCACAAAGCAATCACATCATTGTTCATAACATTGTGACATAAAGACTGTCTTCACTTAACTAACGAGTGTCTTCTGTGTGTCGGATAGAGGTTCAGAGGTTTTCTACTGTATTGTCACAGTGATACCTTTTTGTGGTCATGAATGGTATAGAATTGATTATAAATAGCAACCAGTCATTGCATCGTGATTGTTTCTTTGGCTTTCACAGTCTGTTAGGTAACTTTTAACCAAGAAGGTAACATACTGCATATCAGAGCTTGTTTTTATTGCAAGTGTCATACACTCCTTTATACTGTTGTTATTTTGTAAATAAATCAGTCTAAAGTCTCAGTTTGGATTTTGGTATTTTGAAATTATAACTGAACTGCTACCAAATTGTGAATTCCTGTATTATATCTGCCGAGACAGGTCTGGCCCAAGCCTTTTTGGGGCCCCAAGGAGAATTTGATAATGCATCTGTTCCCACTGTTATTTCTTATAGCACAAACTCAATTGATGTGTTGTAATGTTAGCACCCTGAATACCTGTTGTTGCAAAATTTTCTGTAGCGCCCCCAAAACTGACACCCCAATATCGTGAGCTGGTTGGACAATATTGGATATCCAAAAATCATCAATTGTATCTCTAAATACATACATTTTGAAAAATAAACAGAGTAACCTAACCCAATTTGTTTGGGGGCCCCCTGGTGGCTATAGCCCCCTAACCAGGTGCTTAGTTCACTTGGAGGGTTGGCTCTGTCCTTAGAAAGAAAAGGGCAAACTCCTCATGCATATGCACATGTACTGTATATGTGTGTAAGCCAGCGGGGGTCTGTTTGATCACATTCAATGGAGATGGCGAGGTCAGAGTGAGCGGATGAGGAGCAGACACACACACGCAAACATAAATACACACACACACATAAAAGAAAGAGTTAGATAAAGGGGAGACTGCATGAGGAAACACATGGCATTATAGGTCTGTGGGTCAGAG
Organism: Siniperca chuatsi; assembly: GCF_020085105.1. NCBI lineage: Eukaryota > Metazoa > Chordata > Actinopteri > Centrarchiformes > Sinipercidae > Siniperca > Siniperca chuatsi. The sequence goes on from NC_058048.1 coordinate 21,811,520, forward strand.
AAGGCAGGTAGTGTCTGTGAACATAAACGTAGTCACGGACAAGAGAGCGTTGAAGAAGGGGTGGTGGGCTTGAGACAAAGGCGGAGATGGAAGGGTTGGCGGATGGGTGGGTGGGATTAGGGGGTCTCTCTCTGTCTAGTTTACCCAGCTGGAGGACCAAGAAACCCAGACAGAGCCCTGATGTCACCTACTGTACCTTACCCTCCCAACTCCCCTACTTCCTGTCCCTGCTGGAGTGATGTCACAGGCCAGCTGGGGATGTCACGTCCACACCCTCCCATCCCCTCTGTCTGTCCCCTCTCTCTCCTCTCTCAACTCGGCTTCAATCACTGGCGTCCCACTGTGACCCGGGACAGTCAATGGAGCACGTACCAAACACAGACAGAAAGGCTACCATGCAGACACTCGACACACTCGGTGCTTATCATGTTCGCAAACATATATGCACATGCAAGTCTATTATGCCGCAAACATAAATTATTTAAATTATGTAATACATTCAAAGCAAGTAAATTAAATGCTAATAAATACGACATAACCATCTGTGTGATCCCGTAACACAGAGTAATTGGTTTATTGTTTGATGTAATTCACTTGTTTCCACACAGTTTATATGAAAGGAAAAAAAGGAAATAATCCAATCCCGAGGAGAACAGCTAGCAAACACTGTAACATGATTCGAGGCATTGCACCGGATGCAGTGACCTCACCAACCTTTGCACTAAAAATTCTGCACCTCAAAGTGAACAACTGATCTAAACCAGTCATGACTGCTGTTTGATTATGATTGCTCACAATAGCAGGTGTAGAGCAAGTGAACCAAGGTGGGAAAGTGAAGTTGTATCTGCTTATATCAGTTATATCAGTTACCACTTATAACTCTATTTTGGCTCATAAACCGCTGATTTACTAACAAGCCTTTTGTTGATTTCAGGCCAGATAACCAGAGCTGGACTATGAACAGCATTCAATACTGTCTTAAAAGCAGCATCACTAGTGGGAGGAAGTAAGTGACAGATTTATGGCCAAATGTGACCATAAAGAGCTCTCAAGCATGTTCAACCTCTTTGGGCCACCTCAAACTAATGAAATAGCATTGAGTTCCTGTTACAGAGAAAAAGAGAGATATTCTATAGTGTGTGTTGTAACCTTACATTGATAGTATGTGTCATTTCCATAGTGTGTATTCTGCCCAGCATCTGCAGTCAAGAATGGAGAGTTATTAGAGCTGACAGGTTTTTTAAACTCATTAGTGTGGAGTGGCGGTGAGCAGCTGACACTCCCTCAGGGTTGGTGTTTGACCTGTAGACATTCCCTTATGTAACACACCCTCTAAACAAAAAAGGTCTGCTCATGCCCTTTAAAGAATCTTGGATTATCCTTCAAGGGGAAGGAAAGTACATGATTGGGGTTACACATCTTGATTACATTTTGGGTTAGGGTTAGGGTTAGATAGCATAACACACAAAATATTTCAGCACACAAAAATATTTTCTTGATCACTATCACTCCACCGGTATGAGGACAATATCATTTATTCATAAAAAGTTTCGATCAGTTTAATGTGGGCAGAAAGTGAGTTGAATGATTTGGTCACAGTTGACCAAATGTTAGATTTTAAAACTCAGTATGAGATTAAATGACTGTGATGATGGATGCTTATCCAAAAAATTCCCACATGGTGTAAAACCAAAAGTGAATGTAGGTCAAAGACATGGTTGAATTTGTCGGCTGAATTTCTTTTAGTATTTTTAATATCTTATAAATGATTCACCATGACTTTTATGTGTACAGAAACACTGCAATAGAAATTGTTCAGTCTTGTTAGAGGTAAATTTCCCTCATTCATTCCCCTGCTCATTTACAGTGAAACACTGCACAGCTCTGTTTCATTCACTTGTTGTGAGACAGAAAGAGAGAGAGAGAGAGAGAGAGAGAGAGAGAGAGAGAGAGAGAGAGAAAGAGAGAGGTCCATGCCCCCCACCCACACACACACTGTGTTACGTGCAGGCCGACAGGACCTCCCCTGTGGAAACTGAACACCACAATCATCCTCTCTTTAGGCATCCCCTCTCCCCTGCCCTGAACCCACCCTGTCCCCTGCTGGCCACTGTCCTTAACCAAACACACAACACACAAACGCATGCATGGACACATGCACATGCACACACACACACACACACACACACACACACACACACACACACACACACACACACACACAGCACTCGACTTTCTCACATATCCACGCTAACCCACTCACACTGTACAAACACTCTCTGAACTTTAATATTGGATTATGTTTCAGCGATGCACGTGCGCGTGCGACATACAGACACACACACACACGCTCTGCGTGCTGGTCCCTCTGAAAACACACACATCCTTTCACTTTCTTTGATGGATGAGGAAATGCTCACACAAACATATAAACAAAACCTCCATCCCAAACCCCATTACATCTGTATGCTTTTCCTAGAGCTTCAGTTGAGTCTTTCAGGACCTGACGTGTCCAGCAGCTCCGCCTCCCCTCCTATCCTCTCTTTCTCTCTCCCTTCTCAGGCAGTACCTGATTGTCTGCTTGTTTTCCCTGGCGGCTTCCAGCTTCCGTTCCCAGGCTGGGAGGTGGGAGGTGGGAGCGCAGCCTACGACACATACTTTCCACCCCTGAAGGCCGAGGGCCAGTGGCGGTTCCTCCTGTCCACAGGCCCTAGAGGAAGCACTTAAGCCCTGCTGCTGCCCACCAGCTCCAAACTACTCTTATGGCTCAGGCCTAGGGCAGAAGGAGGGAAGAGATGGGATAAGTGCACAAGAAATGGATAAGAAAAGTGCATAACAGTGCGGAGCATGAGGATGCAGAATGAGAACATGTCCATTCTAAACCAGCTAAATCTGTAAAAGCATCCTTTTCTCTCCATTTTGGCTGGAGTTTTTCACACTCAACAAGGAAGCTTTGGTATAAAGTTCACCAGAATGGACACATCAAAAAATGCCTTACATTTTAGTGTGGTTGGGGAAAACTGAGATTTTGGAAAACAATGATTGCAAGCCTGCAAAGTCTTCATCTTTCATGATCATAAAGCAAAACTGTGACCAGATGATGGTGAAAATGACCAGTTATTACAAGTCATCCTGTGGGGGACATGAATGTGCGTATAAATGCACATATAGGATACATCATCTGGAAACCATGAATGTCTGTGCAGAATTTTATGCCAATCCATCAAGTAGATGTTGAGATATTTGTATGGTTAAGCGTAAACTTTGATATGCTTGTGGTGCTAAAAAAAAAGTCAGAGGATCACCAAAGTCATTAGGATTAATCCTCATGTTACCATGGATATCTGTACCAAAGATCATGATAATCCATTCATAAGTTGTTGAGACATTTCACTGAAAACCAAAAGTGCCAACCTGCTGGTGACACTAGAGGAAAAGTCAGGGGATCACCAAGGTCTGTAGGATTCATAGTTTGGGGACAATGAATATCTGTACAAAATTTTATAGCACTCCATCAAATAGTTGTTGAGATATTTCAGTCTGGACCATTGCCATCCATAGAGCCACACTGCTAGCATGGCTAAAAACAGATTAATAAGTAATTACCGAGGGCAGGAGGGGACAGAACAGAGACCCAGCAAAATAAACAGCCCTACAGTCTCGTCAGATGTTAGGTGTAATGTACAGTTTTGTTTTTCGTCGACCAAAACAGAAGGAAGAAGAGATTTTCTTCTTTTCCTATTGTTCAGGCATTTCACCATGGACGAAGATCTTCACAAAAATTACCTGAAAACACTAGTGTGGACACACGTTGTTTTAAGATTTAGCCAGCTTAATGTGGATGTAGTCTGAGAGATTCAGTAGGCTGGAGAAGTTAAAACATTAAGTCAGAAACAGAGGGGTAAAGGGGCTAAAGCAAGAGCAGCAAAGAGGAAAGATGGGTGATTTTCTTCTGCTTTAATTGTGCACCTGCAGGTCTCTATTCTCCACCTTTTCCCAGTGGGACTTCCTGCTTCTATAGAGGATCTTCTCAGAGTCAGCATGGCCCCTGTGATTTGTACAAATGACTCTCATTATGTAGTAATGCTGTAATTACATGACCCAAAGTGCTGCCCCGCTGTAGTGTGCTGCAACTTCTATCACTGTAAGTGACAGCACTCACACCCACCAGTCTGGGAAACTTGTTACTCATTTGTAAAGAGATAATATCCTCCCTCCAAGTTGTTTGCCTCTGGGCTTTTTCATGCTGTAGTTTGCTTTTTTCTGTGCTTGGGGCTGAGCCATTCTGTCACTGTTGAATGTTTGATGTCGTCAGACACGGAGGTGAACCCAAATAATGACTGTGAGGCTCTCATGTTAGATTGGTTCTGTTTTATATGAACGGAGTGCAACGGTAATCCACCCAGATCACATAATGGTAATTTGGTACCCATTTCCTCGTTCAACAAGCTTTTATGTAGGCCCAATAATCATCTGCAGAAAACTTGAACTGTACGTTATACCAGTAAAGCTCAAAACCAGCTGCACAGGCCAATAAAAAGACAAGTAAGGATGTGTTATTAGACATTAGGACTTCTTTACCAAGCACTGGGTACAAGCATTGCACAGAAAAAGCAGATTTTGTTATAATTTGACTGCCGGTTTGCCTCAGAGCTTGGATCTGTTTTTAGTGGTGAGTTTGGAGGAAAGGCAGACACTTACTGTTTCTTGCAGACACTGCTTTAAAGCAAGAGCGGCTATTGTAAAACATGGGTCAGTAATAACACACTTCAGCGCTGAATGATATAATTTGGCACTGGAACTGAAATTCTGAGTAGCAAATCAAGTAAGAAAGCTCCTGGAAACTGCCACTTTATTTTCTTTGTAACTGGGTGATTAACTGCAGATAAATGTAAACCGCATATGAATTTGATGGTGGGAGTCATAAGGTTATGATTATGTGATCTGATAAACAGTTAGTACGGTTAGCCAGATAAGATACAACTCATCAGATGACATAACCCTGCTGATAGAGGCATGACAGAAATGCAGCAGATCAACACATCCGCTCTGAATGGCTCCCTTACTGATAACAAACATGCCAACAGAGTCAACGTGATCAGTGGGTTGGGTGGTATGATGATATACAGTATACCATGAGATGATAGAGATTTGTCAACCAATAGAGGTTTTGCTATTCAGTTTCTACTAAGGTAGCTATGCCTTTGTATCTCTTTTTGTATAGGGCGTTTTTTCCCATTAATGTAGGAATATCAGCAATATTTCAGGTATTTGATTTATTGGATTAGCCAAAAACAGATGTTCCATTCTGGTTATTTGGTTTGTTGCATTGACACTGGTAGATGTAGTTTGGTTCTAGAAATCTTTGAAAGGAATGATGAGCAATGCAATGACTAAAGGCTGGTGTCCATGCAGAAAAGGTGGAGTTTTATTAGCAAATATTATAATGAAACTGAGGTAAAGTAAACAAACTTTGGGAAAGTTGAAGTATAACCAACAAGTGAAACCCAAAGCCTCACAGGAAGCTACCACTATGGATGGGACATACCACAAAATTTGGTCAAAAGTAAAAAAACTCATTATCCAAAATTCCTGCCTTTTAGAGTGTTAAATTATAGAGCGCTATTGGGCTTGAAAGTTGATAGTGCACATAGTGACCTCACTTAAATCCCAGCATACTTACTGCATCTTTGCACAACTCCAACCTGAATAGGTATAATCAGCCAACTCAAAACATCGGGGTGGTATACAAGGCCTTTAATCTATAATAATGCATATTCTATAAGCTGATCATATGTTTTGTATGTAAAACCAAAGTAACTAGTAACTATTACAGTTAAATAAATGTAGTGGAATAAAAAGTACATTTACCCTCTGAAATATAGTGGAGTAGAAGTATAAAGTGGCATAAATTGGAAATACTCAAGTAAAGTACAAGTACCTCAAAATTTTACTTAAGTACAGTACCTGAGTAAATGTACTTAGTTACTTTGCATCACTGCATGCACACAACAGCAGCAGCAGAGAAGCAAACAGTACATGCACTAAGAGGAGCATTCATGTGGCCAGAACATAATCTAATTTGAGATGGATCCAGTTCTTTGGGATTGAGGGGGGGTGACCAAGGACACAACCCCACATACCTCCAGGCCATGATTTAAATGTAGTCTCATTACATTTGGCTACTACTGTTTGACTGTCCCTCCTTTGACTGCGATAGTCTGGTCATCTCTCTGTTCAGCCCAGTGGCAGACTCCTGCACATCAGTTGTTGAATCATCCTGCTCCCAATTTAGTCAGAACTGCAGAGTATCGCTTGTCACATCCTGATACATCTCCCCGGACTCCACCTCTGACCCTGACCTCCAGCCCTTCCACCTGACCCTGATCCCTTAGTTTTGTACCGAGGTTCATATCCTGCATGTCCTCAAACACATGCAAGATGAACACACACATGTGTATGCACAAATAAACTGATTTTTGTTGTTATTATGTTATTGGCCTGTTAATAGAGAGAAAATGTTTACTTTTCTTGATTTCTGTTGCAAAACTCATTGTTCTAAGGATTCCAAATTATTGAGTCTGGTTACTTAAAGAGTTATACAAGACGTGTGTCACTCATATTTGCTTACTTATGAAAACTGAAGATGAAGATGGAGAAATGTCCGGCAAATAACGTTAAGTAGCTAGTGAGATATAATCTCTGTGTTCCATTTATTTATGGCTAACTGAGTTACTTAGATTAGTTTATAAACAATTTGGAATAAGCCTGGGGCTCAAAAAAAGGTTTTGCCGAGCTTAAGCTTGAGTGAATCGGATGATATGAATGCATATAATTTGAGCTATTTCAAAACGCAGCGCTGGTCAGTAATAGTGGTGCCTATATCTATCATCTATCATTTGTTCTGTAGACATTAGCCATTAGTCAACTAAAAGGTTAAAAAGGAATTAACAAAAATTCTTGTTAGCTGACTTTGTCACACGATTAACAGAATAAAATTAAGGTCCATTTTGGTATAATTGTTCCATAACATAATTTTGCGGGTGAGGAATGTAGTTTCCCCATAATTCATGTAAATTCTTTTTAATATTTATACCAATTTTCCACACATGCAAGACTGCATTGTGTAAGTTGTAAAAATGAATCCATTCATCTAAAATAAGCAATTACTGGTGATAGTGGTAATGTAGATATGAGGCTCCATAGATTATATTTTAATAATAATAATTTTAATTAATTTTAAACTAGAAGAGTGCACTTAGTAGAGTGTACTGTGTAGTGTGGTGTAGTGTCTTCGCCAGGCTTGGTATCACCAAATGGTGTATGAATAACACACCAATGGTTTAAGTCATTTCGTGTGTTATAAGATAAGATGGATAAGATAGAACTTCATTAATCCCAAAGGAAATTCTTGAGCCAGAGATTGCTCTAAATAACAGTAACATAAGAATAAAAACAATAGAGTAATAAATATAAAGTGTATAAGGAGTAAATGGTAACACCAGTGCATAATAGAATAACAATTAAAGTAAGATACATTTAGAAAAGTAAGTAAACTAAAATAGAAAAGTAGTATTGGCAATTTTTATTACTTTTCAATATTGAAAAGTAATAAAAGGGGGAGGAGTTACAGGCCATACAGTCTTATGGCCACTGGTAGAAAAGACCTCCTGTGGCGTTCTGTGGGGCACCTGTGGTGCGCCTCAGTGGTCTCTGTCTCTGATATGACTCCAATGTGGTGTGCAGGGGGATGAGAGGCATTGCCCATAATACTGAGTAGTTTCCTCAGCATCCTCCTCTCTGACACCTCCACCAAAGACTCCAGTTCCACTCCCAGGACAGAACCAGCTTTCCATATGAGCTTATTGAATCTATTGGCATCGGCTGCCTTCACCCTGCTGCCCCAGCACAATACAGTGTAGTAGATAACGCTGGCCACCACCCAGTGATAAAACATCTGCAGCATGGTTTTGCAGATGTTGAAAGATCTGTGTGTCCTGAGAAAATACAGGCGGCTCTGACCTTTCTTGTACAGAGCCTCTGTGTTTTTAGTCCAGTTCAACTTATTGTCTATGTAGACTCCCAGGTACACAATGCCTTTTTTGCTTTTCGCATTTCATTTCATGCCATTTACTTTCTACTGACTTATATTGTGCAGAGACAGCGTGTAATTTTACGCACGAATGTCATAGAGAAAAAAAAAAAGAGTTAGGTGATGTAGGTGATGAAGTATAAACAGCGACAAAGTCCACATAGGGATGAGGTCAGGGTGGATGGATGGATGGAAGGGTCAAACATACACAGGTCTTTCACCCAGGAGACTGCTGTTTGTGTCATGTGTGAAACCAAAAGTCAATGTTCACTTATTTTAACTTACTTATGTAACATATTTAAGTTACGTCACGGTACGTAATGTAACTTAACTTACTTACATAACTTAACTGACGTAACTAATGTACTTACCTACTGACTGGTTAAGAGAAGTGAGGAGTCAGGAGTCAATGGCGGTTTAAAACAGAGTAGTCAATAAAATACGAGAGGTCCTTAAGCATAGTCATAAATGTGCACAAAAAATATTAGGCTGATGGTTCCAGTAGTATGTGAGATTAGCTGCGTACAAATACACACATGACGCGCACACAACACGCACACAACGCTACCAAACGCATGATCCCGCGTGATAAATATAGAGAATATAATATTATCTAAAAAAATGAAAATGATGAGTGAAAATTAGTGAAAATCAGATAAAAAAGATTAAAAAAAAGATTGCAATCATCTGTGTAAAAATTTGATGAGCGTAAAGATCATATATTTCAATAATTTATTCATCTTTTTTAGATTATTATGAGGGGCTCCCTTTGATCAGAATAATCAGCAGCTCATTTGCATTTTCTGCTTTTTTCACTTTCCATTCCTGGAAGTACTTTCTGAGCTGTGCTCACCGCAAGACCTAGTTTACTGTAAACTCCAGTAGAACAGTGTCTTCTGAAGAAACACAACTGTGTTGGGTAAATTCAATCTGCATAATGTTTATTTTAATCTACTACCTTAAAAATATCTGGGTATTTTTTCCTGAAAATGGGTTTGCCCTAATTTTCACATGGTTGTAACAATTCCACATTTTCTGTACTGCTGACAAGTTTGGATGCAACACAGTAAAACCTTGTTAAAGCATTTTCAAATGTTGTAATGAAAAAGTTAATTTTAGAAACTACATGGGAAGAACAACACATGGTGAGGCCAAAAAAGAACCATGTGTGGATGTAATATCAGGTTGAAGAGATACTGATTTAAAGCTCAGTCTGGCCTCCTCCCTTTCACTATTATTAGAGGGTGTGAGTGAGTGGACTAATCCTGATTCAATTACATAGTAAACCCACTAGCTGGGTATCCAGAGCTAAGACAGTGTCCTCTGTGTACCCTCCACTCAGAACAGGAAGCTGCCAGCCTTTCTGAGATTAGGCCTGTTTCCTCTCTCCACAGTGCACTCCCAGCGACCTCATGGCCCAGTGACCCTGTAACCTTCCTCCCCATACTTATGGCATACACACCATCAGCCGAGGAGTATGCCAGCTGGCGTGTGACACACACACACACACACCACTAAGTCATTCCTCAGAAAATGAGGAAACTTGAGTTCAGTTCAAAAACAATATGGCCTTTCCTGGCACAGGATTGAAATGCTGAAGCGTTCAGCAGACACAACACAGTCACATATGTCAATACTGTACCCTCCCACCCCCCATGCCTCCCCCTCCCTCTCTTAACAAATTGTGGCAGTAATTTTTCCCTCTCGCTGAGTTTTACGAGCCATAATGTGAAGCACCTGTAGCCACAGAGAGGCCAGACGAGGGCTGCAGGAGTCTGTCTGTGACCCAACTTCAGCCTTGCATGACACACACACACACAGGTACATTCACAGCTTATGTTTCACAGGGCATCTTTTCTTTTCTAAAGATCCTGAAGCTGGTAAGTTTATCATTTTATTAATGTGGAGATCAATAGCTAAAGCTTTAAATTAATTCTGCACACAAGCCTTGATAAAAACCCTTTTTTAAGTCATGCTAACTGCATGGCTCTATGGATGGCAAAGTCTGTTGGTTGGTTGGTCAGTCCACCAATTTGGTCCAGACTGAAATATCTCAACGACTACTGGATAGATTGACATGAAAGACATTCATGGTCCCCAGATGATGATGAAGCTTTGTGACTTTGGTAATCCACTGACTTCTCCTCTAGCGCCACCTTGAAGTTGATATTTTTGGTTTTTAATAAAATGTCTTGACTTGACCTAGGACTATTGGATGATTTGCCATGAAATTTGGAACAGACAACCATGGTGCCCAGAGAATGAATCCTAAGGACTTTGGTGATCACATGACTTTTCATCAAGCACCAGCAGTGGGTCAAAATCTTCCCTTATCCAGTACAATATCTCAACATCTACTGGATGAATTGGCACACAATTTGGTACAGACATTCATGATCCCCAGATGATTTGTCCTAATGACATTAGTGATCCCCTGACATTTTCTCTAGTGCCATCAGAAGGTTGACATTTGTGTTTCAGAGTGAAATGTCTGAAGAACTTTTGGATGGATTACCATGCAATTTGGTGAAGATGTTCATGGAATTGTGAACTTTGGTGATCCCCTGACTTTCCATCTAGCACCATCATCAGGTCAAAATGTAATTTTTTCCAATACTTTGGTTGATCTACCTAACAGTTTAAAACTTTTTTTTCCTTTGAATATTACAGCCTCACAGAGACACAAGAGAATCTTACGACTCAGAGACGCTTAGGCTTGTTACTGTAAAATACTGGTATTTCTGCACACCTCTCAGGATATGAGACCAAATATTATCAAATTGATGCTCAATTCGACTGATAAATCAAACATTCATTTTTAGAAAATAATACAAGCTCAGCATCAGTAACCACCCACTGGAATATAAGAGATAAAAAGAGCGAGGTGAAATGGAGAAATGATAACACTTCCTCTGAAGTGGTAGATGCAGAATTGGGCAATGAATAAAATAGGCTTATAAAGAAACCTATGTCTCATCAGCATATTTGTATCAAAAGCCTAACATTTGACCAAAGTATTCTGTAGGATGTTGCACCTAAAAATGACTGTACACAGTGCATCATCTCATAATGACTGCAGACAACTGAGATCATGTTTAACAGTGTCCAAGGTTCATAGCACTTGCTGTTAAATATAGGGTGAGATTCCTTTCATCTGACCCTGTGTGTGTGTGTGTGTGTGCGCGTACACTTGTGTACAAACGTGTTCTACTGAGGCCACATGTAACACCCAGGCACTCAGCTTGCTATGAAAACAAGGGGTCAATAGACAGAGCACTGGGCTGTAACCTGCAGTTCTCTGAGGTTTCAGGTCAGCTGCTTCCTATTACCTCAGGGGGTTGACTTGGTGCGGACTGAAAGCCTGTTAACTCTGGCCGAGTCACCAAGTTTGAATACAAACACTGATGCTATTGATGGCCTTTTGCTCTTAGTCACTCAAGAGAAAACCCTCAGATGAGAGGTGTATGTGTGTGTCTGAACACACATAAACACACATAACAAGCTAACCCTTTGACCCGGTCACTGCTGCGGTATCCACATCCATAAAAACTACTTAAATCTCTCACTGTAAAATAATGGCACATGCTATTATTTTTAGTCAACCATGCAGTAGGCCTATGCATGCGGTTTCTGGATACATTGCCTTTAATTATCAGTAAGGAGTCGTAAGCAAAGTGAGCACAAACTCCTATTTAATTTGGCTAATTAAAGCATGACTGTCAATTGACTCGATTGCAGCAAGGGTATAATTGTCATAAGAAGCATGTCACCACAGTTGTACCGCAGACGATACAAAAAACAGGCACTGACTTTAGCACAGTGTGCGTTATGACTCTGCTGCAAACTATACAGAGGTACACATCTGTCTGTCCATGTGAAGTAAGTAAGTCAAGTTTATTTAGTATAGCACCTTTCACAGAGCAAGGTCACAAAGTGCTTCTCAAGAGTAAAATTATTAAAAATAAGACCATAAAAACAGTGAAAGAAACAACAATAAAACATAAGCAATAGTACAATAAAAAAACAATAAAAGAATCAAACAATAAAACATAAGCAACAACAGACCTTAAAAACACACAAGATTACAAACACTAGACAGCTCGAGGCGAGACAAAGGCCAGTTTGAAAAGAAGGGTCTTCAGCTGCTTTTTGAAGGTGTCAACAGAGACGGCAGAACATAACTCTAGAAGAGGAGCGTTCCACAGTGTTGGAGCCACCACTTCAAAGGCACAAGCACCGTTTGTTTTCAGTTGAGCGTGAGGGCCCTGGTCAGAAGACCTAAGTGACCTACTCGTGATATAAAGGTGGAGCAGGTCAGTGATGTACTCAGGTGCCTGACTATGCAGGGCCCCTATATGTGAAAACAATAAACTTAAAATGAATCCTGAACCTGATGGGAAGCCAATGTAAAGAAGATAAGATGGGTGATGTGAGTCGACCTGCTGGACCTGGTCATTAGCCTTGCAGTAGCGTTCTGGACCACAACTTACAAACAAAATACTATAGGGCCCGAGACAGAACCCTGAGGCACACCACAGGAAAGAGCAGCAGTTTCAGACCTGTAGGGACCAAGTGACACAGAAAAACTCCTATTCGAGAGATAGGAAGAGACATGCCACCAGTCTCCCTGTGTAAGTAAAAGTCACCCATCTAAATATATTAGACTGCACCAGCCTGTTGCACCAATCGGCAGAATAAAATGTAGCCATTTTTTATTTCTGCAAACCACGGATATGTTGAATCTCTGTTTCAAACGCTGAAATGGTTAAAGTCTGGTTATGTTTAGGCACAAAAACCACTTTGTCAGGCTTCGGAAAAGATCATGATTTGGGTTAAAATACCCACTTTTGTTGCCACAAAATTGGCTACAAATGTCCGGTTTTGTCGGTTGAAATGGGAAGCTAACACGTCTCTTCTGCTTTTTCAACTCCAGCCATCTGACTACCAATCATGCCACTGACCTTCTCTCCACCTCCATGTATGGAAGTCTGCCCTAGAGGATGTCATCTGAACTATGTCACTTTCAATATGAAAGGTATTGTAGAAATGTTCATATGATACGTATTAGATTAAAACGTAGACATTCAACGTATCTGCAGAAATGTAAAATGGCTACATTTTATTCTGGCAACTGGGCTGGTTAACCACAAATATCAGCGAGAATGAAGAAACACTTCAATGACAGTATATGAAAGCAAGAAAGGGGGTAGGGACAATAGGAGATCTGCAGTAAAGATTAAAAAACGGAATGAAATAAAAAGAAAAAAAGGACATGGCACTATATAGATATTATTAGAATTACCAACAGAAATAAAACTCCTACCATGCATTATAATTACAGGTTTACAGGTGATAATACAACTTTTATTTTTCTAGTGGAGGTCTTAGAGAATACTTAACAATATGTGACAGAAGGAATAATAAGAGTTAAAACACAGACCATATAATACTGAGTAACATTTTATATGGCCTGATATTTAGAATATCTTTGTGTTTTAATACCTGAAGTCTCCAGCAGTGGGAGCACTAGCCACTGGGCCACAGTGAGGAAACACACTGCTTCCTTTCTGCTAGCATGTTTACTGCCGGCTGTGTGTGCTATCATTACAATGTTATCTTATATACTGGATGTGGGTTTGACAATGTTTTTATACAGTTTTTATGTTACAATACCTATTTCACTAGAAATTGATATTTGAATTTCAAGTTTTGTCTCTCTACTACAATAGCATTGAGTTGTGCCCTCTTCTTTATGTTATTTATTTAGCCATTCTGAATAAAGTTGGTAGAAGTCTACCTACCATAGACTGTATATAAAGATAGACGACATGACAGCTCCCCAAAAGTGAAGCCAAAACATCTCGATCGCCCCCTGGTGGTTGGCTGCATATATAGGTCATAAACCCCACCCACTCCATGTTAGCATATAGGACATGAGCAAAACTAAAAAAGTACACATCAAATACATTTTCCCAAAGATGATTTCTGTCATTTTAGGTAGTTCTTATCAAGCTGATGTATGCTATAAAAAGGGGGTTTCATGTCATGAGTGACAGTGTCAACCCCAATCACTACTGTGCAGATTCCAAATAATGTCACCAGCGCAAGATAGCAGATTCCGTATCCGGCATTTGCGTACAGTGGGAGGAAGTGGAGATGCCTTGTCTGGCTTTATGTACAGTCTATGAGACCTACACATCAAAGAATTTGAAGGAAAATTCTGTGACAATACAGCTGTAACAGCTGTGATAGTGATAAAGTTTTAAAAATCTGATTAGAAGGTATGTTTGTATGAATATTCATGAAGGGTATCTATTTTGGAGGGATGCCGGCTTGCTACAGATCTCAAGTACATAATCTTTACTCAATTGTTTTTACATTTGAACATTTTTTGACTGATGGCATCAGTGATGCTGCTTTGCAGTGATGTAGCTTGATTTACAAGCTTTACCGCATTTTCCTTTTGCTGTAGAGATTTTTTAGTACAAGTAGCCAAGCTAGCAAGGCTACGGAAATTAGCCTACTGATTGTTAAGTCAAGTACGTGATTTACAACATGCCGAAGCTAGCTAGCCAAATGCCAACTGCACTTTCAGAGTAAAATGTTGTTGAAATGTTATGCTTGCTACTGTTAGCTAAACATGTTTAGTGTTTTTAAGCGTTTCTATAAATTCATGGGTTGCAATAGGGTTCCAGTTTATTTAGAAGGAAGCGATTGATATTTGGTGAACTGTTTAATTGATTCCTTTTATGTTATGTTATTCTTCTGTACTGGTATCTGACTGCATCGTCCAATTTCATTTACCAATAGGTTCTTAGTACAGTTGTTATTGGTGTTTTGTCCTTTCTCAGAACAGTGAACATTTTAAAAAGACAACCATATAAATGTGTGCTTGCATTAGTGTTTACTAGTACGTGGTTATTTCCATATTAGTCATTTCATACATCTGACTGAAGTCTGTGTATGTGATTAAGGTACTCAAAATGCTCCCCCTTTCTAGTGCTTTCACACATTGGTGATTTTTCCACTGATATGTATCTTTCATTTACTGACTTTTACAAACATATTCTATTTCTTGCTTTAGTTTTCCTTCACTACTACAACCTACACTGTTACACTTGTGCATGCTTACACATCTCTTACCCTTTCTTTCTCACACCTGGTCCCAACCTTTGGTCTGTGGTTTCTTTGGCCCTCAGTAGCTAAGGTCCTGGGCCTTGGATGGTGCTAATCAAAGAATTGTTTTGATCCAGGTCCAGTTTACTGAGTGAGGAACATGTTCAGTCAATGAAGATATGGCTGCAGGGCAACACAGCTTATTTGAAATGGAAATGAGCGCTGCTTCTTCCTCTCATACCTATCACCAGGACTCAAAATGGTAATTCCCCTCCAAATTTATCAGTGTGAACCAAGTCCAAATGAATAGATTTTTTTTTTTTTTGCCGAAGGATGCCTTCTGTAATGGATCAGAGGCTTGTGAGGAGCTGCAGAAAGTGTGTTACAGTGAGGTTTGATTGTAAACTTGAGTTCAGTAGAAACACTTAAAGCCTTTGATAAACATTCTTATCTAGAGGTGAGATGTTGAAATATGATCTGCTCAGACAGAGAAGAGAACCAAAGCCCAAGGGGTGTGTGTTTGTATGTGTGTGTGTGTGTGTGTGTGTGTGTGTGTGTGTATGCATGTCTTAGTTAGTTTAAAGGCAGTTGTCCCCACATTGCCTTTCTTTCCCTTCATCTGAAGCACTGAGGGCCTGTTTTTATCAGCGCCATCTCTGGAGCTGACAGTAATGTGTGCCCACCCATGTAGTCAGCTCTCTGTGTGTTGGTGTGCTTTGTCTGTGTGAATATATCTAGTTGTGAACATATCTGTGTGTGTCTGTGCATTTATGTGTGTGTGTGCCAGCCAGCAGGCTGGGACGATGCTCAAAATATTTTGGCTGATTTATTGAGTCTCCTCGGGCTTTGGAAAGATCCCTTTTATGACTAAAGACAGCGAGGGGTATGTGCAGGGACAGCCAAGCTTAATGACTTAGCTGGTGCCAACTCAAGCGCACACACACACACACACACACACACACACACACACACGCACAGGTATGAATGCTATGTAGACATACACAAGAACACAATAAAAGATCAATCATATTGAACAATGAATAGATATGAATCTAACTTATTTTACTGAGGAACATTTTATCCATTTGGCGCTCAAAACCGCACGCAGTCAACCACAAATTCTGGCTGCCTTAACTGTGGTTACACTACTCACTTTTTATTTAAAAAAACCCATCTAGTTTCTATTTCTGAGTGCACAAACACAGTGAGGTGCTGACCAGTGTGAGCATGAGCAGAAGCATTGCAAGTCCATTTAACATCAAATTGATGAACAGGTCTTCTCCAATATACCAAGCTGGTGGAGAATAGTTGATGATTTCATGATGCTGACTTTGAAATAACTTGTCTGTTGACCTCTGACAGAAAGTAAGATTTTAGTCAATGCACTTGTTTACACAGTCCGCATAATGGCTCATGTTTACTTATTCAGACCAAAAACAGTGAGGATTTTACAACTCTGGAAAGTTATCATGGCTGCAACTATCTTTAGACATGATGATCGTGAGGGTAAACAGTAGAAATATGGCATTCACGTTACAAAGTAATCCACCAGGAATGTATGTCTTTGTTGTCAGGCGATCCTGAATTGGCAGCCCCCCTGTGTCACCCGACTGGCCCCATTCAAATGAATAAGAGGGTTGCATTTTTTTCATGCTGAGCTAGAGTTGGTTTGAATGCAGCCTTACACATGTAACTGCAACCCGAAGCATCCTTTTAGGGTTCATGTCTATTTTTGGACTTGACATTGCCTACATAGACAAGGTATATGATTTTTTTGTGGCAATACATGCTACTTCTGCCTTTGACACTTAATGTAAGCAGAGTCTGACAGTCAATATTTTGGACAAAATATCTTCAACTCAAGGTCCATTTACTAGCTTTTTCTGAGCTTTCAACAGCATGTCCCAGTCTTCATCAGTTTTGCTCATTTAAAGCTCAGAAATGTTTTTTTTATATATCTTTGCCTTTATTGGACAGTTGGTAGGTGACACAGTCAGGAAACAAGGGGAGGTAGTGAGAGGTGTGTAACAGGGGTATAAGCATCAAAGGTCCGTGTCCAGAATAGAAACAAGGATGTTGCGGTTAATCGGTATGCTTCTTAACCAATGGGCCACCAGGAGTTCAGATGATCTTGTCAAACATATTGCAAGGTCAAGAACGAACTTCCATACTCACAGTCAATGTCGTCAAGTGCAAAAGGTTACTTGACAGGAACATGAGAACATGTTGTTTTTAAGCTGGTAGGGCAGTCTCAAATATTTTTATATTGTGTCTGTCATTATTGTGTTGATGCAGATTGTATGCTCTGCCTGTGATATCAGCCTCCAAAGGCTCCAAAGCCATGGCCAGTTGAATTTTCCATCAATCAGTGAATTCTTATCAGAGTTTAAAATTTGGCCATTTATATCCCACCTAGGTGTTTAGCGAGTTACCACAAGGGACTAGCATTGTTCACAAACAGGAGGGTTTATTATAGAAATTTGTCTATGGAGATAATCTGTCTCCTAACGCCACCAGCTCCCCTTATGTGGTGTTTTACTGGAGCCACGTCGGTTCTTGAAGAGGGAAGTCTACCCAGCCAGATATGAGAGCACCATGACCAGGACACAGAGGTGATGAGAGGCCGGCCGAGGGATGGAGGGATGGAGGGAGGTAAGAAGAAGGGGGGTGTTTGAAGTGGAAAGAGATCCTAGAACTATTTTATAGCTTTTTCTTATGCCCTTCTGCAGGGAGAAAGCAAAGGGGTGTTGCTTTTTTTTTCAAACACATAAAGTTTGAGATTTTGATGATTTATAGAGAAAGGAAGAGAGAGAGGGAGAAAGAGAGAGGGAGAGAGGGGAGGGGTGGTGGCAGGGGGGTTTAAACATGATGCAAACCATTTGGAGTGGGGAGCGGAGGTTGCCAGCACAGCCTGCTCTGTTTAAACTGGAGAGGAAGTGACCGTATATACAGCATGCCAGCAAACTCCCTTTCCCTCACTGTCTTTTTCTATCTCTTCTTTTTCTTCAGCTCTCTCTCTCTCTCACACACACAAAGATCTGAGTTTCAGAAGCTCGAGAAAGAGTGTGTGCATATGTAAGCACACGTACGCACACACTCACATCCACAGAGGTCAGATGATGGCCATTGGTTAGAGAGTGTGTTTGTTATTCTTATATTATGTTTCTTTACATCACCGTCACCGGGCCCATCACCATTATTATCATTATTACTATTATTACAATCTGGAAGGCTGGGGGGCACACGGGAGAGCGAGAATAAAGGAGCGCCGAGGGGAGAAAAGAGCCAAGAAAGAGAGACTGAAAAATGAAAGACAGAGCAAAAGGGAGGAGAAGAGGTCAGCGTTTTCCCTTAGCACCCGTCCATGACTTAATCTTATTCCGCTCTATTGAGACCTTCCCAGGAATGAGGATTTGTTGTAAGAAGTGAGAGACACAAGGAGAGAAAAAGATGAACAGTGAGAAGGAGATGATGGAGAGGAGGGTAATGAGGAGGTGAAGGAGAAGAGGCGCAAAAGAAAGAATTAGAGTGTGATGTATGGGGAGCTTGTTGGAGCATACCCAACCTCACCTTAAAGGATAATTCTGGTTTATTACAACTTGGCAGTTTTGATCATGATTCCTATTGGTATTAATAACATTGTACTCGCCAAGTCAGAGGATTTGGCTGGTGATAGTCTATATTTTGTTAGTGTCAATAAATCCCATGGAAAGACCAAAATCAACAATGAATTACTTCGTCTCTCAATACATCCAGACTCCCCCATCCTGTCTGTGCCTCTCATCCCAGGCCCATTTGTTCCTACTAAAGGCATAAAACTTTTAAAACTGTTCACAAAAATATAGTGTCATTTAAATAAAATGAGCTTTTGTCAGGTTGTAGGGGACAATTTTCAGCCGTGGATTTAGTGCACTTGCGAGTATTTACGGCAGCAGTACCGTATGTGGGATCAACTCAATGCCTATTGTAATGAAGGAACATGTCGCCCAGTGCAAAGGTGTGGCTCATTGATGTGTTTTTAATAGCCCTGTCAACTGAAAATGACAGCCGCTAACATGAACACAATGGTGAAACAAAATGGCAATTCAAACTGATTATTAGGTTGATCACTTGCTCCCACCAAAGTTTTATTAGCAACGTTAAATCGCAATTATCCTAAAAGTGTCTGCTTCCCTCATGTGCGTTTGCCGCTGGTGCATTGTTTCAACCATCTGTACTGTAATGGTTCCCAATCAAGCATGAATCAAACTAAAATAGAACTAATAGTTCCTACACTCTTGTTTTGGGTTTTTTTTACAAAGCACACACACAGACCACCTATTTCTGTGGTGTCTGCCTCAGCTGTGGTGAGCCAGTCTAGACCTCACTAAACCAGAGCACTGTGGTCTGGTGATGTCATCCTAAAAAAACACTGTACAACTAATTGGTTTATGATCACCTCCAAATTGGCTCCCTGTGGACTTTATCAAATTGAGAGGCTAACATGAGTGGAAAGGTTACTTGGCAGTCTAGAGGTTTGACAGACTGCCCTGATCTTAGAAAACCTAGCACTAATATACCAAGTGCTCGTTTTTACTGGCACTGTTTTGTATTTCCAAATGAATTCTTATAAAGAGGGTCATAAAATTAAACCCAATAAATCGCAACAGACAGGATCTGTTATACCAAAGTATGCTAACTAACATAATAGCAAAGTGAAAGGATGATTCAACCATGAACCCCTGCATTTGACATCCCTTACCAAAGTGAAGCTACAGTGGATTTTGAAACAATACACTGATGCTGAAAATAGCAGGATGTTTCTTTTCAACTTAAAGAAAACAGACTCATTCATGATTCAAGACTTTGTTGCCATTTCAATGTGGTTGATAGGAATTTGCTTTAGTGAGCTAAAATGAAGCAAAACATAAACCACAAGACATCATATAACCACACTGAAGACATAAAACAAGTGGTAAAAAATTACTATTAAATGCAATAATGTATTGCTGTTCTCTATGTCCTTATGTGGAGGTAACATTTATTTATCACACGTTATTGTTTCCATGAATTTAATTAACATAATTAACTAATGTTTCCATTAAAGTTCTCTACACAGGGATGCACAACACAAGCTTTAAATGCTTCAGAGTATTCAAACACGCCCAAACGTGTGCGCCTGTGCGTTTGAGTGTGTCTGTGTGTCCTCGCTGTGCCGTTATGTTGCTGGTGGCTCGGCTTCAGGATTGTGTCGAGTCTGTCTGTAATAAATGTGCCCAGGCGAGTGGGCCCAAAAAGATATATCACAAACAGGAGGGGAGGCAGAGTGCACAGGGGAAGGAAGAGGATGGACCAAGTGGGGGCGAGAACTGAGCGGAGTGGGAAAAGAAATGAAGAAGAGGAGAAAGGAGATGGGGGAGAAAGGGGAGGATCAATTGGTAAGGAAAAGAGAAAGGGGGGCAGGGGCTGCTTTCTCCTGGGTCCTGCTATGTTTCCCATTATGTAAGCCCTGGTCACCGGCAGCATGCCAGCAGGCAAAATAAAAGAGTCTCTCTGGCTTGGCACGGCTCGTATTTTCCTATCCTCGGCACGGGGTCAGGGAGGGGTCAGGCAGCTGGATGGGGCGCTGGGGGGATTGTGGGGTCTGGGCTGGCCTCCAAAACCCAAAAGGCCCAGGGTTCAAGTACCAGCTGAAAGCAATCAGGGGGAAATCTGGGAGTGCCACAGCTGCTCGCAGCAGCGTTGTTCTGTGGCTCAACTTCTCTCTCCCTCTTTCTAACTCTCTCTTGTCCCCCTTTTCCCTTCTCAGTTGCCTGTTTCCCCCCTCCCCTTACTTTTTTTGACAGACGCACACACACAAAAAACGGCATTTTTTAAACATGAAGCCAGAAGTTCATGTATGCTGGTATGTGTTTGTGTGCATGTGTGTGGGCGCATGCACCAGGGTTGTGTTTGTGAGTCAGCTCATGTGTTTGCATGTGTGCGCTGCAATGTGTTTGTGAGTGTGAGCACGTGTAAGGGGGGTCACTGAAAAGACAAAAGGGATAAAAACACAATAGTAACGGTCAAGTCTGCTTAGACCACAGCGAATCTTACACTGCAGCATTGTATGTGTGTTCGACCGCAGAGCCTGAACATCTCTGTGAATGTGCAGGTCTGGTGCTGCTGTATTTTACATCAGTGTGTGTGTGTTTGTGTGTATTTTGAAATTCCATCAGTTCACTCAACACAAAAATGTAATGGTGCTATAAAAGATGCTTAGCTCCAGTGTTTTTGTATCATGACATTTCACTTTAAATCTACCATTGCATGCCAACTATACCCTGCAATATTGAAAGTGCCAGCGTAAAATGAAGGCTATAAGATATATTGAAAGCAGGTGGGGTGAATTTTCCTGCTCTGGTTTTGGTCTTATCTTCCCCTCAGAGGGCATGATAAATGCCAACAAATACAATACCATTCTCGGTGATTACTTCCATCCTTTGAAAAGTTTTTCTTGCAAGATGACAGTCTGGATCCACAGGGCACAAGAGGTCACTTAACAGTTGGAAGAGCCTGAAAACAGTGTAAAACTTACACCGGAGCCAACAACAAGATCTAAACCCTGCTGAACAAGTATGACTTATTTGAAAGGTGCATTTAGGTACGTTTCCAGCCAACTGCTGTTACACACCTTTTCAATTTGTGTAGAAAACTGAATGGAGAGAAAAAAATGTTTGTTACGTTTGGCTGAGGAGAAAAAAATAGCATAGTGAAAAGAAGAAGATGCAATAAAGGCTGATGGAATTTTTCAAATATACCTTTGTAGCGGTGTGGGCTAAGGCCTGATTTCATTTCGAAAAAAGTTCCTTAAATATTAACCTGAAACCCAATGTCAATTATGTCAACTTCCTTCCATTTTTTGACGAGTAGAATCACTTCTTGTAACTTAACAAACACGAATGTGCTCCCCATTTCCTTTTTTAGACTTAGTTTTTCTACAATATACATACCACAGTTTTTAAACTTGAAATACATCTCCATATTTTTACCTTGTTCATCAATATGAAAATACTTTAAATCTCAGATTTAATTATTATGAACTCTTTTTTTACACTAATGCATAATTTTTATATTTTCTTTACTGGGTTACCCCTTGACATTGTGGTACCTGATTCTTCTTCTTCTACTGTTGGCAAAGCATTCATGTCAACCTGCCGCTCTCTGTTACATCCCTCCACTCTACCAGCAAGCACTCCTCCCCCAAAAATGAATAAAAAGAGGATGGATGTCAGGGGTTTGTGTAACCACAGCATCCCAGATTCAAGTTTGTGCCATACAAAAGAATTAACATATTACTCTGTAAGCAAATGTACACAGGAGACATTTGGAGACATTTGCATGGCTGTTAAATACTTTTGGGGTATAATATTAATGTTACCAATTCAGTTAAAGTGTTCTGTTTCAAACCCACCTCTCAACAGGAAGCTGGATCAAGCAATCAATGTGTTTCTTGTGCAGGGCCACAGAACGCATTGTTGAGATTTGGGAGGTGGGTGCATTGGCTCCTCTGTGATCATCTGCAACCTATGGTAACCTGTAACACCGTAGATCAGCAAAGACTTTTGCATGTATCAGAAGCATAAACCCACATCCGTAGAGTAGCAACAATGAAATGCCTAATGTTACTGGTGCTCAATTAATTCTTTAATCTTGAAATCCTCTTAAATATATTTGCCTAAAGGTAGATGATGGAAACACTCTGATTCACATTATATTTTGCAGAGATATCAGAAATTTGCTTAAAACATGAGCCACATTTAATGGAAACCAAACTACTGAAACACATAAACACACACTGCTGCTAGTGAGGTGCTGGTAGTTACAAAATATCTACAGCAAAAGGAAAATGCAGCCCATTAAAAAACAGCTCAAGAGTTAATGGTGACACCAGCAGTGTTGACCATGTTGCCCACTGTGTCAAGATTTTCCTACACTATCAATAAAATACTGAGTTACTGGATTTCTAGCAGAACAGTAATGTTGCATGCCTCTTAAAGTGTTACAGACATGTGTAAGTTTTCTCCAAATGTGTAGTGAAGCTGTTTTGGCAGATTGCAGGAGCTAGACACCCCATTAAGACCCCTTATGTTTGCCCTAGCACTAACCTGTAAGATCTTACTTACGAACACCATCTTATGAGAAACACTTGCCGTGAAAACTCTCATCAGCAGAGAGATTAGTAGCTACAGGACCATTAAACTTACTCCAGAGCCATTCATCTCATAATGGGCGAGAGATAGTGCAGAGCATTCAGCAGGGCCATTAAGCTTTGCATAATGTTTATGATGGGTCATGGATCTCTGTTATGTCTTGCTTAATGTGCAGAGCAGATTGTCTCCTGGCCTGCTGTGTATCCACCGAGCTGGCACCACTGCTTCTGCCAGAGCAAGAACCCTCCTCGCAGATGAGCCAGGCCTGCAACCTCTGTTATCATCTGTATTCCCTTTGCTGGTCTCTGGACTCCCTCAACTCATGCCCCCTATCCAGACACCTGGGAGGAGGAGGGAGGGAGGGAGGAATGGAGGGGGAGATGGGGGAAGCAGAAGGATAGAGCAACAGTGTGATTGAGAGTGGCAAAAACAGAGGAAGTGATAGAGACAGAGAGCCAGCCAGCTGAGCAAGACCCCAGACACAAAGGGCTGGGATGACACATACACACACATGCATGCAAGGCACAAACACACATGCACACACACACACACACACGCACGCACACTGACATATGCTCACTTATGGTCCAAGAAAAGGGGGGACTGACAGATAAGACTTGTGCTTGGGGCATGTGCTGGAGGAGACACCCACACTCGTTCGTCGATTCGTTCCCTCGCTCGGAGTGACGGAAGGAGCAGGGCTGGCTGTCGTCAGCCTGGCCCAGAGCAGGAAGTGTGCTGGGGATAAGGCGGCCATGTGGCAGGATGTTATGGATTTCTAATTAGAGCAATTCATCTGTCAGCAAGGGCGCGCTTTCACTGGAGCTTTCTCTGGCCCTTTCTCTGGCCCTGCTCTCGTCGGACCTCCATACTTCACACTCCCAACTTCACCCACACTCCACACACACATTCTTCACCCAGGGTGAACATGAACACGCACACATGTCCCTGGGGACTTCACAGTCATTGCTTGTCCAACATACTTCACCTCAGACTGACTACACCAGAACAAATCATTCAATCACCACTGCTCACATCAACCAAACAGCCCAAGACGGACTGAGGAGATCCCCTGAGAGAGCTCATTCTTCAACAGTGTAAAACCATGACTAAGATAAGGACTCGCCAGTGCAGAAGGTGGAGAGGGTGGGAGTGAAACCAATTGTCTGCAACACCCCATGATGCAGTGTTCTCAGCTTGCCTCAAGGCAAGTGTTGCAGAGTGCACTGTTCCGTGGACAAAAGCAATAATGCTAAGCTGGATGCTCTAGTAGAATACAGAGCAGAGGGAGCTCCCCGGGGAACAGACCCTGCTATTGTGTTACACCAGATATCCTGCTGCTGCTCTTTTGGACAGGAGCTGATAATCATACAAATAAACAAACAAAGGGGAGGTGTGTTAAATGTCTGACATGTGTGTATGTGTCTGCGTGTGAAACAGAGAGTGATACTGTAATCAAGTGATAATTATATGATTTTCTTGAATAACATGAATTTAGGTTTTGTGTGATTACATGATCTTTCAAACTGTAATGGATTCCAGAAAATAAAAGCAGTATTTTTAGGCTCTGGGGGTGGCAACGTCTGTTGGCTGGTTGGTCCACCGCTTTGGTCCAGACTGAAATATCTCAACAACTATTGGATGGATTGCCATGCCATTTTGTACAGGCTTTCATGGTCCACAGAGGATGAATGCACTAATGTTTGTGATCCCCGGACTTGTCATCTAGCACCACCAGCAGGTCCAACTTATTACTTAAAGGTGGAGAGAAATCCAATACCATACCATGATACAGAGTGAACAATGACACAGCAAGTAATGTAACTAACGTTACCTAGGTTGTGGGTTAGCAAACTGCTCCTACAGTTGCTGCTGCGAAGCTAACAGCCAGAGAAGACGGGACTGTTTCCTAGAGCCAGCACACCAGCTCCAGATGATGTGACGATACTCACAACTCTCCTGCTACTATAGCTAACATCACAACAACAGCATATCTTGGCAAACTAGAAATGAAAGTCTGTGGGCAAGTCAGCAACAACTTTGTTCAGCATTTTCAGAGCCAGGGCTGTGTACAAACACCAGATTCTTTTTTAGCGCACACACAGAACGGAGAGCTAGCGGACCACAAGGAAATATTAGTTGAATTTAGGTACAGACTTTGTTGATCTTCTGACTTTTCCCTTAGTGCCACCACCAGTTTGACTTTTTTGGTTATATGGGAAATATCTTGAATTTTGGATGGATTGTCATGAATTTTGGCACATTCATGTCTCCCTCAGGGTGATTATAATAATTTAGGTGATCCCTTAATTTTTTCCATGAAGCACAATCATCAAAATTTCACTTAGTCCAATATTTTGGGTTATAATCAAATACCTGCAAAATTGATGACATTCCCATCAGCCTGAGCTGTACTTTGTGCTAATCAGCATCATATGTTAACTGTAGCTGTACCACTCTCTGAGGATGTCTGTTTAGTTCAATCAATTTGTGCTTTATTGTCCTGCATGCATCATGGTAAGAGCAGTCACATGAAGACAGAATTAAGAATAAAAACAGATGACAAACTATCAATTAGGAAAAAGTAACACATTGTAGCAAGAAAAATAATACGTAACAGCAATAATTAAAAACAAATCAAAACAGCCAAAACCAGTAAATATAAAGAAGTAAAAACAAACATCAAGTCTTTAACCATTAAGAAAGTGTGTTTTGAAGAATTCCTCCTTTACCCACTGTATCCTGCTTTTTCTCTCTTCTACAGCAAGACAAAGTCAAGGGTGAAAGTGCAAGAGAAACTGAATCATGAGAAAAAGCAGCAATGGAAAAAAGAGCATGATGAGAAAGATGGAAGTGGGGAGAAGAAGGAAGACAGATTGTACAAGAAATGAGGAAGAGAAAGAGAGGGTCAGAGAGAAAAAGGGAAAGATGGAGAGCGAGTAGGGATGACGGGAGGACCCGCAGTGAAGGAGTGATAAAGCAGAAAGAGGGTGTGAGAGAGAGCAGAGTAAGCCGGGTGGAGATGAGGCGGGTGGAGGAGGAGAGGGGAGGCTGTGCGAGGCCGGGAACACAGAGCAGCGGCCGGGGGGATGTTTAGATAGGTGCAGGCTGCCACTAGGAAGTCCACGCTCCAGTATAAACAGGCCGCCACACAACCCAGCACTCCCAACTGTGGGAGAAATCTGCCCTGAGACGCATGGAGTGGCGCTGGCCAACAGAGCAAAGCAGGGAGGGAGGGAACGAGGGAGTGGGTGGTGGGAGGCAGGGGAGGATGGGTACACGGCCACTTTCAGATCCCTGCAGAATATATACACAGCTGAGTCTGGCCTCTGGACCCATTTCCTCTTGCTTTCCCTCGCCGAGGTCTGTGCAGAACTCCTGAGGCCATTTTTGCTGCTCTTATCTCCATGTAATCTCTACCTCATATACCCCCCTAATATATATACACACACACACACGCACAAACTCAGAAGTCCACACACACACATATATGTTTGTATTACTATACTTGTGAGGTCCTTTATTACACTAAACTTTATTACACGAAATTCGAACTGCTACCCCAACACAACATACCAAACATTAACTGTTACTGTCTAAACTTAAACTTAACTTTAAACCTTAAAGCAGCACTAATCAATAATTTTAAACGATATATCATATTACTATATGCAATGTGAAACGGGTTGCTCGTAGCTTGGTCTATAAACAGTGATGGATGTTTACAATAGAACATTTTAATGATCGCCTTCACTTTCTCTTCCAAATAAATTTGGCAGATAAACTTTAAATTAGCTAAAAGTAGGATTCTAATGTCGCCGAAATGCTGAACAGATTTGCAGAGAACCCCCAGACCCCTCACCAATTATGTATCTTTCCAAGTTTGCTACCCCATTTTAAAACATAACCATGTGCCCATGCCTGTACTTTAACTAGTTTGAATCCTAACCTTTCCAATTAGGTCTGGCTATCGCTTTAACCTTACAACAAGAGGAACAGAAGAATGTCCTTACTGTGAAGGAGATTCCTCATTTTTCTGTCCCGATGAGGACATTCGGTCCTCCAAAGTATATAAATACAAAAACACCCCCACATACAGTATACACTAGTGACTGACCACTTACCCATTTAAACACACTAGCAGTCTCACACACACCACAGACACACACACTCACACACACACACACAGACACACACACACATCTTGTGGTTTTTGTGCTATGCAGAGGATTTTCAAGGGAAATTCCTTTCAACACAAAACCCAGTGAAAATACGGATTGTAAGTGAAGAGAAACATTCCATGAGAACCAATATAATGGCAAATGCCTCCGTCACATCGGATGCTCTGACTTCCAACTGACATCATGTCCTGTCAGGTATCATGTTCTCCTCCACATCACCTGGAGGAGAGAAGGCACACGCAGTCACGCTCATGTACACGCACTGCACCGTTCAAGGTAGTCCATCTGCACCTGGCCCAGACACCTCTGAGCTTAGTGAGGAGAAAGGCCAGTCTTCCCATGTTTAGTCTGTTCTTCTGGCCTTTCAAAGTGTGACAAGACCCATGAGGGGCTGAGGAGTAACTGAGGGGACTTACAGTGTCATGATAGATTCACAACTCTTCTCCTGCAGACATATATTCAGTGGAATATTTACTCAGTCTCTGTCACTGTGATATACTGTAGGCTTGGAAAAAGAACAGGTTTGTAGTTTCATGTTTTTGATTTTATACCTACAGTATAATCTCATACTTCTGCACTGACTGGTTTAACCTCATAAATCCCACTGTCCTGCTGTCGGTACAGTCAGTACAAATTTATGCTGTGCAGCCAAACACTATTCAAACCCACATAACTTTTTTCAAATTGTAGTGGAGATCTCCAAATATACCAAATATGTCAAGCTGAATTTTGGGGAAAATTATACGCAAAACATCTAGAATATTTCCATTTGATTTTAAGGGGCAGCCATAATAATCATTTCTGCCCAGTTCATCCTTGTGAAAATGCATTCATCATTTAAAGACAAAAAAGGATGACTTTACTTTTCTGTGTACACTGTTATGCACATTTCAAATATGTTCTCAACACATATTTCAAATTCACAGCATAACATATGCACTCAGTTGGTAGTTTATAAGGTAACTAATGTGGTCTAATACAACAGCCCTGCAATAAATCCTACCTTCATGAATGTTCAGTTTTTGTTGAAACTGTTTTAGAGAGGTGTTGAACCAACTTTATGATCATTTTGCAGGAGTAGTGCATTGTACAGAGAGGTGTTGCTGTTATTTAGTCTACGCTCACTGATATAAATGGGGTGGACAAGCTAATAGAAAGACCTTTCAGTATAATGCGATACAATTCAACAGCACCACAAACTGTAGCCTCCAAAATGACCATGAAGTTGAATCAACACATATTTAAAACAGTTTCAACAAAAACTAAACATTTTAACCTTCATGACGACATGATTCAGGAATGTTGCATTAGACTGCCTTAGTTGTAGCTGTACTTCAAACAAATGAGACTACTAAATGAGAGCATATCATACAATACGTGTTGGTCTTATTTTGAACATACTGTGTACAAATCTACAGTATTTTAGTTTTAAGGTTAGCTTAGTGGCGAGAGCAATCCTGGTAAGGGAGACTACAGTTCAAATCTTTTGCTGGCAAGCATCCACTCTGCTGACATGCCCTTGAGAAAGACATTGAATCCCTCTCAGCTTCATGTGTGCTGTTCTATAGATGACTCCGTACTTTTACCTTGCTTTTGTGGGTGACAAGTGAAAAGAGACTGTTCATAATTTAATCTACAACACGGTATTGTACTACACACCGTAGAATTTCCGAATCTGAAAAATTACAGGGTTACACCTTATTTGGATAGTTCGCCTACAAATAGTTTATGGATTATTTGTAACATTTCAGCAGCTTATTAGTTGAAATTAAACAATTCAAATAAAACTGTTTTCTAGGTTTGGTTAGGTTTAAGCACAAAAAACATCTTGGTTAGGGTATGTTCATGAATTGTTACATATACTCATATACTATACATATTATTATTACTATTATTAAACATCTACAGACAAAGCGAAACTGTTGAATTGTTACAAATACTCTATAACTAGATGTAGGTGGACTATCCACATAAAGTGTTATCAATTTCAGTCTCCCAAATGGCCACTGGTGCTCTGCTGGCTGCCCAGGGACCATCATTGCCCAATTTTAAACCACATTATCAGCTATCATTTAGAATCGCACTACAGCCTCAATTGTATTGTAAGTGTGTGTCAGGCTTAGTGCCGCTGGATAATTTCGCTGTGAATTTTAGAGGAAGACCAGGGGGCAGATGTGGAGGAGAGCACGAGTGGCCTAACAAGAATGGACCAAAACCCAGCCTAACACATCGATGCAAAGATACACACACACAGACACACAAACTGGCTGCCAGTAAACACTAACAAGTCCAGCAGCTCTTCCTGGAACAGAACCACGAAGCAGCTGTGAGTCCCAGCAGAGCCTGACTCTCCCACTCACTGGGCCTCTCACAGGCTAACACACACCCATGCCCTCACACTGATATAAATACCACACACACTCACACAAAACCTCACCCGCACTTTTTTATTTTCATTGGGTTTTCTACTGTTTCCAGTTAAGGTTAAAAAATTACTGCTTTTATTTTCTAAAATTGATTCAGTCTAAAAGATTGTGTAATCACACAAAAAATCAGATGTACAGATTGACCAACTGTAAACCAGCATTTTTAAGATGAGGAATGCGCTAAACTAAGAGAAAACAAAGGTGGGTACCTTCCAAATCATGACGAAGTTTCCACTTTATATTTCACAAAAATGTAAATCTTGTGAACCCAACACTAAACCCAGAAAGCTGCTTAGCCAGCAGGCCATGCCTTGAGAGTCATGTGATAGTTTTAACCATTTCTAACCCAGCAATCACACCTAACCATAACCATAACTCTGATCTTAACCACTTTTTTATTGTCGCCTTGCCTTATCCATAACTTGACAATACTTTGGTTGCCATGACCACAGTCTTTCCCCAGGATTAACCATCTCAACCCTGGTGCATTATTCACTCTTAACCTCTTGAGCAGCAGCTAATCTGCACCTCACCAAATCAAGATGTATTTCACAGCATGGTTTAACCCACACTCAACCTTTTCCCTGATGAATACATGTCTAACTTTGACTTATAAAGACTCAGAGTCTGCACATGGGTGAAGAGCGTCACACTGACATGTGTTGGCCACAGTCTTGCAGACAATTCATGACTGCAGACATGACAGACAATGTTCTCTTTTCAATATACTCTTTTCAGTTTAAAATTCCCTATTTATTGATATTTATTCATACTTCTATTACTGCTGTGCAATATCCACTGTCTCATAAACATCTTAATAAGCTACACTTAACTTGACAGTTCATGCACTTCATTACTTATTACTTACTATTACTATATTATTACATTGTATTATTATACCATATATACTTATCATCAACCGATAAATCCACTTTGTACTTTACACTTATTTTAATTTTATACTTAAATCCACTTGGTACTTAATTTATCTAGCATGTATTATAGTGTATTATATATATTATATTTAGAACTTTTATTCCTGTGTGCACTGACGTGACAGTGAGCAGCTGTAACAAAAGAGTTTCCCCTCGGGGATCAATAAAGTATTTCTGATTCTGATTCTGAGAGTCATAGTTTTGAATTTGAATACATCTGAATGAGATCTGTAAACGTTTGCAAAATTGTTAATCACAGCATTTTTATTCTGTTATATTTTACTCAATTAAGCCCTTAGGGAACATTAGCATCATCTCAAATGGCACATCTGATTCATGCTATCCTCACAAAGTTCAAGTCATGGTATTGTTGCATAATGCTGCTTCTGGCGAAACTATGGTGGAACTGAGGCTGACTCTTTGTTTGCACAATATGTAATCTACACATCAAATTTCACACTCACTTCTTAAAATTTCTTAAAATCTCTTAACCAAGGTACACAACACACACTACGAAATGCAAACAGAGTTCATAAATATGCTGACCACACATTACGCAGACACACAGATATGCGTAAACACACCCTGTCTCAAGTTCATCATTTGAGATTGGACGTTTTCCTGCACCTGCATCTCACTGTCCAAGAACATTTCATGCACAGACTTACAGGTGAGGAAGGTCATACAGTAGACAGAAGAAGTTGAATTTAAGAAGTGTGCCCACTGAAATGTGAAAACACCTAAAACTCTCTGTTTCTCATACATACTTGATACAGATAACACACAATTTGCCAGATTTTGTGGTATTTCCAGATTCTGTCTGTTTCAATGTTGATTCACAATGATTTGTGTCTTCCAAAGAAAACACCATAGCTCTGTGCTGTGAACTGTTACAGCAGCTTTCTTCTTTGAGATTTCACAACAGCTATACCAAATCATCCTCTATGTCTAATTCAGTATAGGATGAATACATGAAGTGTATAGCTGTAAGCAAAACTGTATGAACCAACCAAAGTCTTTTATTGCTAAATCAAAGGTTTTTCTCTGCAGACCTTTACCCTAACCACTTTTAAAAGTTGTATACTAATATTGTAAATCCAGGGTTTATAGTTAAATCATCTAACAAATTCAGCAATTATTCAGATGCCTTAAATTCCAATATTCTTGCAGTTACATCCTCCTGCTTTTCATAAAAACTCCAGAATTGCATCATACTGTGGGCAAGTTAGGGGATTTATTTGGACAAAAACAAATAGCCATTGCTGCACATACTTACAGACAGGCATTATAATGCTTCTAGCACTAAAAAGATACATTTCATATTGTGCACAGTAATTTTAAAATATCATGTACTGGTTAATGTGCAGTGAATTAAAAGAAAAATATAAGACATGACCTGTTCAAATGAGGGATCACTCCCTAACCACATAAAGTCGGTTACTTGCTGACACTATTGAATATAAATGTCCAAATGTTTCATTACAATGCACAAGCAGACTTGAAGAGGATGTAAGATGCACTGCTGCACTTTCAGTGACACAGTTTCCCAGGCTTTGCTCCGGCGTGCGTCTTGCGTCACTACTTCTGGTCTCATGTGGTTTTTCTGTGGTTGCAACTGCTGCAGTTCACAGAGCGAGCACTAAGCTTCTAAAACAGCTCTCATGATCACAGATCCATCCTCACATACTTACTCTCTGTAACACATTAGAAAAGCAGCACTGGTACAGACTACCAATCAGAACAAAAACAACTGAGAGAGATGATTCCAGGCCCGGCATTCCGATCTGGGAAATCTCCTCCAGATTTCCCTGAATTAAGCCCACTCGGAAGCCTTGGGTTCGGACTTGGGCCCAGTGTGGATGACCTTAGCAGATGCTTCAGTAGGAATGCTGGAGTCACTGTGGTACTGTCTTGTGCTCCGACCCTCCTCCGTACTGATGTGAGCTGCAGCCATTTCAGTACATTCCCCCTCTGCCCTGTGGGACGCAGACCTAAGGAGCACAGTGAGTGATGAAACCTGCCCCCTCCCCAGAGTCCCTGCCCTCTGGCCATACTGTGTGTTGATCCAGACTCACTGAGTAAGACAGTTAGCAGGCAGTGATGAAACAATCCTTTGACTCTGTGGTTCAGGACAGAAGAGAAATGGCAAAGTCTGCTGGATCTTAAGTTTCCCTGCTGTGTTTTTAAATCCATGATGTGGAAATTGTTTCTAGATGTTTCAATCTAGAAATGAAACAGTACCTGAAAGTGGAGGTACAGTTGCAGCTTTGTTCTGCTGAACTCTCAGTTAGTGCTAAAATGATCAACCCATTAATCGCTTAGTCACTTGACAGAAAACAAATCAACAACAATTTTGACAATTTAACAATTGCTTAAGTCATTTATCAAGGAAAAAAAAATCTGGTTACAGCTTCTCAAATGTGAGGATTTGCTGCCGTTATTTGTGGTAAATTTAATATATTTTGATGTTGAACTTTTGGTTGGACAAAAAAAGCAGTCTGAAGAAGTCACCTTGGGCTCTGGGAAATCATCATTTTATAGATTAAACACTAAAACCTGCATTCATTGATTTTCTGACAACTTGGGAGCAGTGGAAGCAAGCTGTTAACACAACATTAACACATTATAACCTTAACAATTTGATTTGGCTAATCTGGTACAAAACAGCTGCTCATTTACACATCCAGTAGACGTGGAGCGAGTCGATTTTCTAGCCACCTGCAAATGTAAGTCTCCACCAACTCTTTGTCAGCCGTTTGGTGCAGGGCAGGTAGTGTAGTGTCAATTTATTAGAGCTTTTTCATTGAAAAACATTAAAGTTGTTGTAAGTTGTAAAATTGAATCCAAGACAGTGAGTGGAAATATGTTAAAGTGCTGAAGGCTGAGAGAAACTGCAGAGTTGCGCGCTAACTCTCTGCAGGTTTGTCGCTACGAGTGAAACCTTTCACATCACACATGGTCATTTGATCCATTGTTAACCTTCAAGTCAAGTCAGAAAGACTCCAATGTGGGACATATTGAGAAAAAAGCTCCTGTCTTGAGGCAGGCTAAATAATAATACTACTGTACATGCACAGAGTCAAGCACCACCTGCTCTGACTGCAAAACACCTATCCAGTAATAACTGTAAACTGTTCACTTGATGAGTTCTCAGCCATACCTATGTTTGCGTGGACACACACTTCAGATGAACCAAGAGTAAACACAATAAAGATCCACCTCTATCTTTTGTAAACAGCTCCTCCAACCTGGGCGCCCATTCAGATGGGGCAGTCGGCCAGGATGAGCTATAACTCCACTGAATGAGCCCATCCACCAACCCATGTGTCTGTCCCGAGCAGTAAAGAGAGCAGTGAGACTACCCAGTGACCGCTGGTTTATAATCAGTCAAACACAGGCGTGTCAGCCCCGCACCCTGTGACACTGTGCTATGCACACTACACAGAGCTGGCGGCCCAGCATAAGCCTGCTCAGCTCTGACATTCTACCTTGCTTTTTGCTAAATTGAGTCAATTCATTCTCATGACCCATGGCAAATCAACGTGACCCATTTACGAGGATGTCTCAGCCGTTCCTGTCAGCGCAGCCTCTCTGGTACATCAGACAGAGATACAGGTCCTGCAAGAGATGACAGTGTGGAATTTAAACATTTCAAACCATGGAAAGTGTAATATTAATTTTTCTCATAACTTAAGCCATATGGGATTTGGCACATTCATCATAGGGACAGTAGAGGAGGACTAATGCTTCTGTGGCATGGTGCTTATCACAGTTTGGATTAATATTGGATCCTGAGACAAAATTCTGAATTATATCTTAATGTTTGTAATGTAAAACTTGGATTGGATGTCGAGAATCAAATCAACAGCCATCTTCTTACAGTGTAGCTCTTCTGCCTCAGACACCTGCAGGCACAGATATTAGTATGATCAGGTTACATTCTCTGCAGGCTGTAAATGGCAAAACTGACCTTACTTGACAGTTTAGGGCAGAGTTTAAATATCCAGGCATCCATCAGTGCCCATGTGAATGTAAAAAGTAGTGTAAAAGATAAACACAGTTAATGGGATAGAGCAGAGAGGTATAAGAAGAGGGAAAGAGCAAATAAAACAGAGGATGGCCACTGAGAGAAAAGAGGTCATTTATGATGGAAAATCTCGTGGGTTGATTGTCTGATGTGCTGAAGGGCAGATTCAGATGTGCTCCTCATGTCAAAGGTAGCTGTTGCACTTGTTTGTATGTGTCTGAATGCGTGTCAGATGGGTTATCTGCTTGAATGGAGGGAATTATTCAAAAGGAAAAACTGTGCAAAAAAAGTAGCATGTAGGCTGGCTCTGATGTGCTGATAAAAACTATACACGTGTACAACTCCACATGTTGGAATAGAGTTAAGAACCTCTTAAGAGGAAGAAGCGCGCACTATGCACACACACATAATGCATGTTGCAATGTCTGTGAGTTTTGTCTGACTGATTGAAAGAATTGCATTTTTGTGTGTGTATGTTGTGCATTCGTGTGTGTGACTACAGTATGTGTGATTTGGGGGGTTTGCAGGTGGCTCGCTCCGGTGTTCTGCCAAGAAAGCAGAATACCCTGGGGTGGGGTGGAATAAATGAGAGTGGGAGAGGTGAGGGAGTGGAGGAGGAGTGCAGCAGGGGAGGAAAGGAGAGTGGAGGGGATTTGATTTAGATGGTGGTTATCATAATCGATTAAAAATTGTTTTCTCTTCAGTCTCAGCGCCCTGTGTCTCTCGCCGGGGCTCGGGTGGGGCTTCCAGAGAAGGGCCAGGCCAGATGACTTCATTGCCATATGGTATCTAACCTCTCAGTCACACTCATTTACAACAATACAACACATACCCATTCTCCAAACACTCCCTTTGTTATGCAGCACTCAGTAATTCTGATGAAGCCATGCCCATACACATAGATCAGTCAGCCTAGGTGGAACCTGCTGTAAGTGGCCACAGTCAGCCTCCCTGTTGTGAAATGATTACTGGTACCTCCTGTGAGTAAACTTAAGACTCACACAAGTTTCTCATTGATCAGTTTCCTAGTGCTTTTGCAATCTGATGTGTCTGAAGCCACAATGTAAGAGGCTTGTCTGTAGAGCCATGACCGGATAAAACTGTTCCAGGGTCTTAGGGCAAATGTTTGCTCTTGGGCCCCTCCAAGTTCCTATTAGTGCACACAGCCAACCAGTGCTCCAATTTTGGAATACTGCCTCCTGGCCACAGTTTTCCATGTCAGTTTAATTTGATCTACAAGACATTTTGGGAAATATACACATTTGCTTTAGATGAAAAGATCGACACCACTCTCACATCTGTTCGTTAAATGTAAAATTGCATTTAGGAGACAGTTAGCTTACCATAGCTTAAAAAGGGGCATAAAATAGCTAGCTGACTTTGTCCAAAGTACCTCTAAAGCTTACTAATTAACTCTTGTTTTTATATCTTGTTTATTTAAACCATAGTGTAAAAACATAAAGTTGTGGTTTTACAGGGGGTATTGGAAGACGGATTTTGTTACCTTTAGCTAGCCACCGCATTTCAGTCTTTATAATAAGCTAAGGTAACCTTCTCCTGGCTGTACTAAACAGTAGCTACATAGTTAACGCACAGATATGATCAATGGTGCCATCTAACTCTAAGCAGGAAGCTGAATAAGTGAATTTCCCAAAATATTGAACTATTTCTTTCATTGGTCTGACTGACACACAGTGAACCTGGGGCTTTTGGGGCTTTTGGTGGTGTGGGGCCTCTGAAAAGTTGCCCACTTTGCCTGGTTGGTGGTCCAACCTTGTGTAGAGTGCAGGCTTGGATAACAAGTCAAAAGTCAATCCATGTCCTCAGCGGATTTAATGATTTAGTGTCTCTGTTTATTCCTTCAGGGCCTCTGCCATCCAGCTGGCTACTGGCATCTGTTCAACAGCCAGTCCAACAATGTTATCTTCATGATACAAGATTGTTTACACCAAAACAAATAAAACCACATAATTGTACAGCACAAAGTATACCTGAATATGACCAAACAAAGGGCCACATATCTAATCCAAATTCCAGCAACGGCCTCAAACTGCAGTCATAACCCCAAACCAAAAGATCCCAGTGTGACTGAGTGTGCAGTTAAAGTATCACATACTTCTGTAATTACTGTGTTTAGAAAATGTTACCTCTATAGAAGTCAATAGAATTAGGCTCTGTGTATTGACAAGGCTATGGAGAGAGGGAAGAGAAATGATGCTTTGAAATGCCAGTGAACTCTTGCTGGTGGCGGCACAAAATATGGAATGCATTACGGAAGTGACAGAGTTGAGGATGAAGACACAAACAAACACATAAATCCACCATAGACAGACACATAGGCGATTGCGGAGACAGACAGGCACCCTCTGCCATTCCTATCTCTCTACATCTGCTCTCTCTCCCTCTTTCTCTGCCTCTATCACAACATCTTGCAACCTTAACCCTCACTTCCTTGGCATTGCTCTCTCTCCACTTTGCGCCTCAAATCATCTATCTTCGGTTTCCGTATCCAGTGCCCAGGGTGGACCGGGTCCCACTCCCCCAGTTCATCTTCCTCCTGTTGTTTTCCAGCCTGAGGCCCAGAGAGAGGCAGAGAAAGTATTTGCCCTGTCTTTCCCTCTTTCTGGCTGTGTCTTGGCTGCTCTATAAAGGTTAGTGAGAGCATGGTGTGGGTGTTGGTGTCTCAGGGTGAGTTATGGGTACTACAGCCAGGGGACCCCAGAAAGAACCGAATGAGTGTACTGTTGGGAGAAGGATGAAAGAGAAAAATAAGGAGGGAGGGATGGAGGGAGGGCAATTTAAGGGTTCAGAATGCCAAGTGCTGATGTGTTTGTTTTCCATCACTGCTGTTCCGGGCAATGACAGAGAGAGAAAACAAACGGCAACACTGATATATTACATACAGACTTTCAACTCTATTCTCAAAGCAATAAGTCTACGATGAAAGTGTCTTACTTATCGCCAATGCCTCGGCTATCTCTTCATATCAAATTTTCACACAAGGAATCTTGGAAACAGATAACCGACTTCAAAATGATGTTCATTAATTTTGCTCGCAGGAAAAAATAAAGAAACCTAAACAATGTATGTTTAAGCCTGTAACTGTGGGTGTGTCTTCACAGCGGACTCATCATCACATAAACTCACTGTGCAGCTGCTGAGATAACCATGAACAGAATAGTGGTGTTGGTTACATTAGCCTTCACTGTGACTTGACCAGAGCGCACATAGTCACGGCATGGCGTCTGTTCAAAACCGTGACTTTTACTGTATCATTTCAATGGTATCTGTCATACCTTTACACTGTGCAGTAGTCCTTTATGCTAAGTGTGAATACCTGTCTTTATAAGGTAGTGTGTTTCTCCTGTTGCGTGCAGAGACAACTCCAGGCACGCTGGATTGTCTAGCCCTGGCGTTGTAAGGTAACGTATGGGACAGATTGGAGGGCGGGGAAGAAGTGGAGGAAACAGTAGAGCAGTAGAGACCAGGAGAGAAGACGCTGGCTGGGCTCCACCAGTCCCTGACAAGCATGTGGACGGAAAGACATGAGCTGTGCAGCTGGATGGAGGAGAGGATGGAGGGAAAGAATAAAGAGGGAATAGGAAAGGTTAAGAGGATGAGAGAAACAAGAAAGTGAAGGTATAGTATAGCCAATGACCTGCCGGTGGATCAGTCATTACAAACTCATGCTGTGCAGCCAAACATTGTTCAAACCCACACAACTTTATTTTAAATTGTAGTGGAGATCTCAAAGTTTCAAGGGATACCAAATATTACAGGCTGAATTTTAGGAAAATATGTAAAAAAAATTATGCACAAGGTTTTAGGTCTTAGGTTTGAATAAACATTATAAGTATAGCTTCAGTGATGAGCTGGAACAAGCTGATACAGAATGTGTGATACTGTCAGACAGAGTGGAATAAGATGGTTTTTCAAACCCTAAATCTCCTCAATGAGAAATGAAAAAGGGAAAACTGGATGTTAAAGGATAGAAAAGAAGAAAGAGCAGAATAAAAAGTCAATGGGACAAGGAGACAGAGGAAGGGGAAGACCCCCAGCAGCCCACACAGACCCAACCTGTGTGCTGTCTGACCCACAGCATTTCTTATGAATGGAAGGAAATTGTCTCTTGAAAAAAGCCTATTTAAAAAGCATGAGTAATAATAATAGACTCAAGCCAGCTTCTAAAAGCAGGACAACAGTGCACGGGACACAATACAGGGGCAAGAAGAAGGGACAGAAAAAAGGACAAGAGATAGAAAGGTGAAAATGACAACAAGAGAGGTTTATTTTATTAGCCTTTAATAAATATCTGACAGATTTCCTCAGGAAATATCGCAGATCACATGTAAAATAGTTTAAGACTGATGTCAACTGCAGCAACATATGAAATCTATTAGCGAGGAGCCACAGCAGACACAGGGTGAGAGGGAGTGAGAGAGCAACAGAGGAACAGAGAGTGAGTGAGAGTGAGAGAGAGAGAGAGAGAGAGAGAGAGAGAGAGAGAGAGAGAGAGAGAGAGAGAGAGAGCACTGCTGAAAGTCATGCAGGAGAAAAAATCTCACAGCCTTTCCAAATTCTTCGAGAGGTAAAAAAGTCAGCCAAGACACAAAATCAGAAAAAGGAGGGGATAAAAAGAACAGAAGCACACACACACACACACGCGCACGCGCGCACGCACACACACACACACACACACACACACACACACACACGCACACACACACTTAAGCACTGATCTCCACATCCTGCTGGGTTCAGGGCCAGCAGTGAAACGAGTGCCCAGACACCGCTGCCAGCCCCAGGGAGGGATGGAGAACGGAGACACACACACTCACACACAGAAAAACAGAGAGAGGAAGAAAAAAAAGGAGAAAGAAAAGGGTTGGCAGGAGGGGTAGCCTGCCAAGAGTGCTACCATCTGTAAAATAACATGACTTCAGGGCAACTTCTTGAAACTTACCTCTTCATTCTGGTTAACCTCTTCACCTACTATTGTTTACCTGAAAATATGAACTCACAGTCATCAACCCCAAAGTTTTCCCCTTTTGGAACTGATGCATGCCTGTATTGGTAATTGTGAATGAAACTTACAATTTAATTAAAGTGCTGAATCCACGACAAGCAAAATGCTTGAGAGTACGAGACATACGAGTTGTTTTGTCTGTGAGATTTTACATGCAAAACACATGTAATTATATCTGTGAGAAAGCTCATCGGTTTAAGACAGAGATACTGAAAGCCACTCAGGCAATCGCTAAATCACATGATAGTTAACACACAAACACCCACACACACAGAGTGGTGGTTCCGTATTTTGGAAAGAGGAACTTGTACTGGCTCAGTGGTGCCAGTATGTCTGTGGCAGTGTGGCAGCCATGGTGTTCCGCCACCCTCACCCTTGTTCTCCATCAAGACCCAAACCACAAGCCAATACCCACAAGCCAGAGAGGCCTGGATGAATATACCCACCACACACACACACACACACACACACACACACACACATGCACACACCTCACACACACAGTCAACCAACCACACATACCAAGTAAAGAGGTAGAGTTCTGGAAAATGAGAATGAGTGAGGTTTCTGTCTTTCTCTGTCTTCTCTTCCCCCTTTTTAATCATCCAGGCCTGAAAGGGCACACAGAGTTCAGCAGGGACAAGGAGGCTTGTAGGCGGGGAGGTGCCGTTACAGAGATGAGCAACAGCCTTACTATATACTACACTGACTAGCCAGTGAAACAGAGGTGATGACTGGTCTGAAATACGTCTGTCACA
Source organism: Siniperca chuatsi (assembly GCF_020085105.1). Taxonomy (NCBI): domain Eukaryota; kingdom Metazoa; phylum Chordata; class Actinopteri; order Centrarchiformes; family Sinipercidae; genus Siniperca; species Siniperca chuatsi. The sequence goes on from NC_058048.1 coordinate 21,852,252, forward strand.
GGGCATGAGGATGAGGGTGTGTGTGTGCATGCTCAGTTGTGTTCTTTGTCAGGAAGCATTCAGATATAGTCAGAGTAAAAGTAATAGCACTCCACTAGAAGTAGAAACTGATGCTGAGTCTGTTTCTTTCAGCCCATTCATCTCAGTGTGTTCTTGGTGGGGAGAGGGGGCGTGTCAAGCGTGCATTGCTTGTTAACACCCCATTTTTTTGATACCACCACAGGGGGCGCCAAAGTCAGAAATGTTTAAATCCTACCCATAGTGGCTTTAAGTAAAAGTAGCAATACTACTGAGTATAAATACTAATTAAAAGTCAAATTCCTAACTTCGTTCTGACTTCAGGTAAAAGTACAGATGTATTAGCAGCAAAATACACCTAAGTAAGTAATGTAAAAATACTCATTACTGGAAGTACTCATTATGAAAAATGACCACTTTCACTGTCTTTCAGAATGTTAAAATATAAGTTATAGGTTAATGTGTAAAAAGCATTTTAATGTTGAAGTTGGTCCAGATGGTAATAAATCTAACTACTGTGCTTTATATAATGTTGGGTCACATTGGTAGTAATTCATCATATTTCACTAGCTTATATGTTTCAAATGCAAAAGTGCAAAGTTACCAGTAAATGCAGCTGTCAGATAAATGTAGTGGAGTAAAAACTTACATATTTCTCTATGAAATGTAGTGCAGTAGAATTAAAATGTCTCATTGATATACTTAAACTCAAAGTCCCTCTAATCTGCAAAATAATAATAGCATCAAAATGTACTTAATTATAAAATGTAAATGTAGTGATTTAAAAAAAATGTTCTCCTTCAGTGTGTTTCAGAAACTTAGTTTGTAATGTTGAATCTGGTCCAGATGGTGCTAAATCAAACTAATGTATAAGCTGTTTGGTAGTTCATCATATTTTATGAGGTTATCGTATATTCCATATGTTAAATCTTTACTTGCAAAGTAACTAGAAACTATAGCTGTCAAATAAATGTTGTGGACTGAAAAGTACAATATTAGATTCTGAAATGTGGTGGAGTAGAATTGAAATACCCAAGTACTACAAATCCCTTAAAATTACTCTGAAGTTCATTGTTTGAGTAAACATGGTTAGTTACTTTCCACCTCTCTCTTGTTTGAATGTGTTTATAAAAAGCAAAGCAGAATGAACTCCTGTACCAAAAGAATCATGTGGAACAGAGTGTACACTACCCAATGTGTCCATTTAAATCTTACACCCAGATCTCCACATCTCACCATGTAGTATGTATGCATGTGTGAGTGTGTATACTAAGTGTTGAAGGTTAGGGTTCCTGTATGTGTTCCCCAAGTTGTGTAATGGCCCAGTGGAGTAGAAAGTGATGAGAAGCTGGTGTTAGAGCCCAAAGCAGGGCCTTATATGGAGTGCTGGAACTGTTTTCTCTCCTCTCTGCTGTCTTGCTTCTCTCCAAAAGTGCTACAAGGTCGGAAGAGAAGAGGACATCCTTCCAAGTCAACATATTTACATATTTGCAGCGATGTGGGGATATTCAGCTGAGTGTTGGCAGGCGAGGCAGTGGTCAGCCAGGACAGCTGAAAGTGGACATCTGGGCCTGGGCTTTGGCTGCGGCTCACTCCCTTACCCTTATCGCTGTATCTCTTACAGACGAAACATTATACATTTGACAGCTTTGTACAGCTCATTGGACATCTTAAGATTTTATCGTTTATGAAAACTTAGAATGAACTTACACACGTAGAACCAGATGTATTATCATCCATAACATACTGTGAAACAATAGAGGGCATATTTTATGTGTAATCCCAATTACTGTAATGTAGCAACTTTTACAACATCTCTCATGATCAACACACCAGGTCATGTCATGCCTTGTCTTAAACATCTTTTGGCGAAGGCCCCAGGAAGTGCCCTAGGGAACCCCTCGTCTTCTTCTCCATTCCCCCCCACCTCCACACACACACCTTCTTTCCTCTCTCTTTTGCCCCTTCCCTTTTCTTCTCTCACCCCCATAGCTCTTGCAAGGAACACAGCACCATGTTTCTCTTGGCAGAACTCTGCAGGCTGTCCCTGCGTGCCTGAAAAACCAGCGTTCTCCCCCTCGTCCCTGCAGCCAACGCGCACATTTCTCACATTTTCTGCCTGCTCTCTGTGAACAGTTCACTTCAGCCTCCTCACATCATCCAGGCTCCCAGGCACTACAGGACAGGGTGGGACATATACGTCCTCTCACGTACATTACATCCACATCCTCCCTGTCTCTCTTCCTCTGTCTCCAAAGTCTCTATATAATTCACTCTCACTCTATCCAAATCCCTCTCTCTGGTGGTTACTTGCCCTTTTAGCTCTGTCTGAGCAAGCCAGCTGAGCGCAGGTGTGTGAGTGTATATGTTACTGTAGTTTGATGAGTAAAAGCTGCTAATATGAAAGTGTCTGAGCTAATAGGGAGGAAACCGGGTGTCTGGCAGGCACTGTCTCATAGACGTGTGTCAGTTTGGGGGCACACAGATGTCTCAGCCAGTTAAGTAACTGATTCTCAGATTTGTACAGCTGCACAGGTGCAATACAAGTCAAATATAGGAAGTGGTGTACCCACTAGATTAATGAAGGTAACCTTCCAAGAGCTGAATGAAATACAGAGAAAGGCAGGGTGAATGTGTGGAGGACTGCACATGAACACATTTGAGATGAACTGGGCTTGATTCAAACAGCTGGAATTGAATCCATTTGCCTTCAACTACAGAGGATGGACGTTTAACCTCTATCCCACACACCGCTATTTGGCAGCAGATCACCATTTGTATTTATTATTTAATTTATTTCTTCTAAACTTTAATTTAAACTTCCTCTGTGAGTCTGGGGTCTGGGCATTGCTACATAAATGTGAACGTTCTCAGAAAACAGGGAAGGGGGAGAGAAAAGAAGGAGGAGGAGAGGGGGAAAAAGAAAAAAAGTGCAGCCTGTCTCTTGGGTGCCCTTTTTGCCATCCCATTTCCTATGCATCTGGTCTGTGTTTGTGCGGAGAGGGAGAGGGGGGAGCAAAAGGGGGACGGCCGTCTGGGGCCGATTAATAACCAGTGATTTATAGGAACTTTTATAGAATAATACAATAAAAATGTGTGCGTACGTGTGTGAGAGCGCATGTGTGTGCATGCGTTTGTATGTGTGCTCGCCTTAGTGAGAGTGCACACAATACTTTTCTAATTCTGGGGAATCAAAAACAAATTATCAGGAAAAAACACAGACCGTGCTCAGGATAAATTGGGCACAGATGGAGGCAGGAAATAAAAACGAGCAAGGAGAAGACACTAGGAGAAAAGAGCGCAAGAGGAGGACAGGAGGACCATGAGGGAAGAAGGGGCTACCAGAGAGAGTGACAGAGCGAGGGCAGGCCAGGGTGAGGATGTGATGGAGAGAGGTAAAATAGAGGGAAGAGAAAGGGATGGAGAGAGGACAAGAAGAGAGAGGGTGAGCAAGAGGACAGGGATGATGTGGAGGAGGAGAGGAGAGTGGGAGGAGAGAGATCAGGGGAGTTCCCATGCCCTGTGCAAAGGAAATGGGCTTAAGAGAGGGGGTTAGCATGTGTGTGTACTGTATGTGTGTATTTGTGTGCGAGCGGGCAATGAGATGAGCAGACCCCTCTCTGGCACAGAACAGTGTTTCCTTGCCAAAGTGCAATCTGCTCCCCCAAAATCCCTGTTCATCCCCATCCATCCTCATCACTCTTTGACACACACACACACACACACACACACACACACACACACACACACACACCTTAATAACTACTGGTGAAGTGATGACCCACATGGCTTTTACGTTTAGCTCATTAAACCTGATGTTGCACCTCTAACAGCAGCAACAGCTCTCTCATCCATGTGCAGGTATGGAGTTTGTTTAATGTTCACTTATACATGTGAAGTTCTATTCTTATAGTGTGTCAGAAAACTATTTCAAATCTAACTCAGGTAATTCCTTTCATGCAATTGTTGTCTAAATGAACCCTTTTGCATGTCAATGTATATGTTTGCAGATAAATATTGATACAATTACACTATACAAATGCCAAAGAAACTGTATGTTTGAGATAACTAGTACAGTGCCCATTCAAAACGTGCCTTTTCGGAACGGGCTGATTGCTTGGCCTCTGATATTGCTGCTTACAGCTTTCTCAAGAACCGCTCATCCAAATGACTTCACAGTCGACACTGCACTTCATTAGAAGTGAAGTCGATCAGATGAGCTGTTGTCGAGAAAATCGAAGGACAAACATGCATGCATACATACAGACAGAGAGTCCTTCCATTTTAGTTTAGCAAAAGACCACCAGAGAGAATTGTCTAGTTTATTTTTCCAACTGTAAAATGTCTTATATCAAAAATGTCTTTGTTTAAGTTGAAAAATCAATAGTGCCTGATGATATTGGTATTGGCCTCAAAATCTAGTTCTGGTTGAGCTCTACCCCAAATCCATTGCATGGACTGTAGGATGAGTTTTATAAAGTGTAGAGAGGCACTACAGCCTGCAAATGATGCTGTAAAGAGAAATTACAACATGACCTAATCAGAAATGCAGTTTATATATTACGTATGTCATAGTTTGTCATATTCAGATGTCTTTTACTAATGCGATGCACTGAGTGGGAGCTGTTTTGTCACATGATCTTACAAAGTTGGGTAACTGTGAGCTCTGACTCCTCTCTAGAGTGGACAGTGGGAGCTGGCAACAAGCACGTCCCAATATGAATGACTTCCTGTGCTGTGGGCCTGGACTGTGGCATCTGTCAGCCCACTACCCCTCCCTGCTCTGTCACTCCCTCCACCTCTCCCCTACTCTCTCTTTACAGTCCATAAGCACTCCCTCCCTCCCCCTCTCCATCCCTTTGCCCTCTTGCCCACCATCCCTGACTGGGGCCTGAATCACACAATGTTTCACTCGATTTGCTGGTAAATCCTCCCTCTCCCTAGGCCTCCGGAGTGCTCTCCCACCTTCCTCTTCTTCCTCTCCCTTCCTTCGACAATCCCTTGGCACTGCCACCCACACAACAGTTCCTGTTGATCCCTCTGACCCCCTTGTCGACCCTTGGGCCTAATTATGGTTGCCCCCGGGTAGGGGCTCAAGCCAGGAAAGAGAGAGGGGTTGGTGGTTGTTGGCAGGGCAGCAGAAAACTGAGAGGACCTTCACTGGAAACTCCATCAGTGGCTGAATCACTCTCAGCTGTGCTTTACAGAGAAGTAAAAAGCTGGCCATGCAATTCCAGCCCCTGAGTGTTTGTCTTCTGTCCAATTTTGATGTCTTTATAGCTTCATCCCAGTGACCAAATATGGTATAGTGGTAAATAATGTATTCAGTTCACTGCTGCTTTGGATTGTATTGTTGATCCAAGCGTGAAAACATTTGGGATGCTCTCACACTGTTAATTATAAAAAGACTATTACATGTAACACATTATAGTGTTTTGTGGTAAAGTGCATTGTCCATCTCTAGAGAGTGCACATCATAATGAATGAATCATAATGAATTCAAATAATCCCCCCAAATGGGACATCAAACTTGTTGTTTTTAATCTTTTTAAAAATGACAAAGGCAGGTCTACCGAATACATCTTGTAACAATATTGCATTATGGAGTTTGACTCTGAAGCCTGATATATAACGTCAATTATGGCTTGAAATTTAAGTAGGTATGATGTTTTTGTTTCTTTTGACACACTTATGGTTCAAGGTTCAATTTATTCATTCATAAATGCATTGGAAATTACAGTTCTCCTATTCTAATCAGCCAACACTGATTACAGAACATAACAAATAAATACCCCATATAAAACCATAGATAAAAACAACATGAATTTATTTTAAAAAATTGAAAATGATAAAACACTGGGATAAAAGAACACTTCACTTTCTCAACAAGTGTTGGAAATATTTTTTGATGTCATATCATCTACATTTTACCAATTAGCTGCAAAAAGAAAAGCATGCCATCAAAGGAAGAAAGGCCCCTAAATGTAGTTTGCTATTATTTTAAGGTGAATATAACCTTTGGGCAAAATATGTCTGCACACGTTGCCCTACAGAATATGTATGTATTATTAGATCAACTGAACTTTGGTTGACACTTGACAAATGACTATCAAAACCCATAATCATTTCGCATGTTGACTGGTTTCCAGGAGACATTGGCAACAAACATTCATGCAAAGGTTTTCAATCAACTGTCATATTGTATTGTGGGTTACCTTGGTATTACAGTTTCGTAATGAGGATATTTTCTCTTTCGATCTACAAGTTGTGTGAAAAAACTGCCAAACAGATGCACTCAAGATTCTCTTTGCACTGTCTTTGCTCTCACACTGATACAGGCCAATGGACAGCTCATGTTTTTTCCTGCAAACCACAAAGACACATGACAACTGTTATCTTTCTGTGGACAAAAAAGACAAAATCATTCTGCATGTTTGGCATAATAGTGAACTTGCTTTCGTAATTACATCTACTGACGGTAAATATGTCTGTGAGCATGTGAAATTGGACACATGTGCCTTCCCATGCAAAGGTGACTGCTATGACAAAGGGGCAAAGGACAGTACGTGTGCAAGTCAGGTTGTCTACGTGCCGACCTGCCCCTGTGTGTATATGAAAGTGTGTGCATATGACTTTTAGCGCCAGTGTGACTGCAAAAGTGTGCAAATGTGTAACCACACTGAAGTGAACATGCCTGCCACAAATGGGGGAAAATGAAGAATTAGAGAACAAAAAGAGAGGCAGGCGTCAGAGGTGCAGCAGTGTGCTGTCTGTACAAATGTGGGTATGAAAAGACACACACATATAGGCACATGTTTAGAAATACACACACAGCAGGCTGACACAAAGCCACACACCCACAGGTTTCACTTCTGCCTGGTGTGGCAGCACTCTTGAAACACCAGTGTACCGAGGTTAAGGTTCATGTACAGGTCAGGGCATACACACGAGTACAAAAACTTTATATAACAATTATAGAGTATGAGGTTATACCAGGTAGCAAAATAACATTACAATAGACACATGAAGGGCACAAATACTGTACCTGCTATTCTACATTTATTATTACAGGTATGAACCTAAAGTGTCTGTAAAATATGACAAAAAAAAAACATATATGTAAAATATAGTTAATGCCAATAGAAGAGGGTGAGACGGCCTGCAGAGCACCAAGGGAGCTACACGCAAAGAAACAAAACAGCCACACACACATGAAAAGACCAACAGAGGAGTGTGTTACGGTGCCACTGTGTGCATGGCGCTCATTATTCAGCAGGAGAGAGAAAATCTGTCAGAATCAGAGTTTGGGAAGCTGGTGAGAGTGCTAAGACTTGCCCACACTGCTACAGGGGAAATAAGCACATGAGAAGTTTGTGGTGACGATACAGAGTTATACTGAGATGGGGAACTTGACCCTGGGAAATGAGCAGGAGCTGTGTTGCGGCTCATTTGCATGGTCACAATATCAGACTATTTCTTAATCAACCCATGGTGCTTATCTCTAACCTTGTGACCTTTGGTTATGGTAAAGTACCTGCCTTTTGCGGTAGATTAGAGGATTTTACACCAGTCTGATGCATTTAAGTGTCTCTCTGTGTGTGTGTGTGTGTTTCTGTTTGTGTTCAGCACATGTGACAGACTACGTGTGTGTGTCAGAGCGTCGGCAGGGGTGAGAGCAGCGCTGGTTGGGGGGAGAGGTTGCGGGTGTTGGAGGGGTGGGCGAGTCTTTCTCATGGCCTCTGAGCCCTCTCTGGACTCTGTTCTTGCCTAGTGATTGGTTAACTCCCAGACACTGTCACTGAGACCAGACAAAGCATACACACACACACACACAGAAGAAGAAGAAGAAGAAGAAGAAGAAGAAGAAGAAGAAGAAGAAGAAGAAGAAAGGAAGAGAGATAGAGAAGAGATAAAAATAGACAGTTAGGCTGCTAGACTGGATGACACAAATGCAAGAAGACAGAAAGAGAGAAAGTGAGTCGTAAAAAACAAAGTGGGTTTAACTGAACGTGACACTGAATGTCAAAGAGTCAATGTGTCAATCAGTGTCGTGGTTAATGCAGCAAGGCAGCCAGGACTGCAAACATCACCAGTGACAGTTTTTCTCTCTGTCAAAGGAAGAGTCTGCCCTCTGCTGACAGCATTTTTTAACTGCATGTATAACACTTCAACTCTTTTATGCAGCCTGTTGTTGAACGTGAGACAAGAGGGCCTGTCCTCATTATTGAAGTAGCTGTAAGCAGAAGTAGCAAACACAGGAAGGACTTTGTATCTCTGATATGAAACTCTTAGACAACCGCTCACTTGACAAGAAAGCTGGCCCACACTATTTTTAAGATCAAGTGGATCTGTAATCATGACAAACTAACAGTTAACAATGTGAATGTAGTCATTTTTAACACACAGTCAAATACATGTAAATGTGTAGTGTAAAACTGTGATGTTTCTTTTTTTAGCTGCTGTGGGAAGAAAACACATCATACATTTATAACTAAGTCACTTCAGGTATCTAAGAAATGTAACAACATAAGTGACCTGTGTGGTAAGTCAATATTTGCTAAGCTGATCATGAAAGTAATTTAGAAGTGAGGTTTTGCACCTTTTATTGCCACAGAAGCACAAAGAGACAAACATTTAGTTGAAAGACCCAATTTGGTAAGACAACAGCTTGACAATTGCCACTTAGAAGCATTTTTCTTCTTGTTGATTTAGTGTTGTTAGCTGTGTGTGTGGGGATATAATCCTGTCTAAAGTTAGGCTAGTCACTCTACAACAAGCAGGGCAGCCCTCAGTGGTAATACTGCACCTTTTTGTGTCAGACACCGCTGAGCCAAAGCTGCATGAAGAGACAGGAGTCTGTTCAAAGGTAGCCTCGGGCACAGAGAAACGGCCATTAATCAAAAGCTAATGGCTGCCTTTAATATGCAGAGTCATATAGACAGACATTAATAAAGCACTGACCCAGAGCAGGCAGGATTAAAACAATAGTTTATACAGTAGTCTTTGTTGAGCCGCCCATAAATCACCTTCAGTATCAACACACCATAAGAGTGTTTCTATAGATTATACACACTCACTTGTGGGTGTGTATACAGACGCCCTCAAGCAGGTCTGGCACTTCAGTGTTAGCACAAGTGGCGAGGTTGTTTATCACACAGTCAGCTGGTAATCCCTCTGTTAGGCTAAGCGCTGCCCTTAGAAGTATGAGAACCACTCGCAGCACATGTGGGCATACACACACACACACACTCACACACACACACACACACATACACACACACACACACACACACACAAAATGATGTGTTTGAAATACAGTGAGTGGGTGCGTTATTCACTTCTAAAGGCCGTTATGGTTGACACGGGTTAAAGGATAGGAGTTATTCTATAGTTTTCTTATTGTCAACAAACCAACAAAAGATCAAAACCATCAATGCCTCAGTCCATTGATCTATATTTTCTGACTGTCTCTTCTTCTCTGACCCCAGACGATGTATTCTAATGACTTTGGTGATCCTCTGACTTTGCCTCTAGCACCACCATAACATTTGACATTTGTGGTTTTGAGTGAAATGTCTCAACAACTGTTTGATGGACTGCTTTGCAATTTGGTACAGACATTCATATCTATCTAATTGTAATAACTTTTCATCCAGTAACAGGTCTAAATTTATATAAAAGTTATTTGTCCATTACTTCGGTTTATGACCAAATACCTGGAAACCGATAACATTCCCATCAGCCTAAGCTGTAGCATTGTCTTTTGTGCTAATTAGCAAATGTCAGCATGCTAATGTGCTAAACTAAGATGGTGTACATGGTAAACATTATACTTGCTAAACATCATGTTAGCAATGTCATTGTGAGCATATTAGCATGCTGATGTTAGCATTTAGCTAAAGCATCGCTGTGGCTAAGTACAGCTTTCTCAGAGCCACTATTGTGGCTGTAGTCAGTAATTTCCTGAAACAGCTGGGCAGTGTAGTTTTTAGACTATTGCCAGCCTTATCCTTACGTGCTGCCCTTGGAAGCATGTAACGGAGACAGACTTGTACTTTTATCAGGACCTTTCATGGACTATATTAATTCTCTCATTTCCAACAATAACCTCAAACTTCACCATCACAGGCCTAACCCTAACACCTCTAAAATAAACGTAATATTTTTTAATTGTACACCTCATTTTGCAGTAATGTCCTCATTACAAAGGTGTAAAACTCAAAGTTTCACAAGAAGTATGAAATAAAAACAAACACACAAAATGCACAAACATAGACATATCAGCCCCGACACACACAGACATGTCCGATACAGACACTAATGCAGCACAACACTGTACATTATCGTAGAAAAGGTTTCAGTCGTAGTCATCTGGACACTGTTTTCAGAATCAAGACGTTTCGGCTCCCATCCGGAAGTGATTCTCAATTGAGAATGTGCAATTTCTGAAACCTTTTCTACGATAGAACACTCCTGGACGAATGAGGGACTACACCGTCTTATTGTGAACACTGTACATTAACAATTTTACAAGAGTTCTCCAGCCCCCTCCCCGCTAATTTTAAGAAGCATGCTGGCCTTCCCTTTGTAAGCCCACTGCTCCTGTGTGTGTTTGTCAGTGCTGACGAGAGTCGGTAACCCTGGCAACAGCTGACGAGGTGCTGCTATCTCTTCTCCCTGCCCGCTGATACCCATCGCTCGCACTACCTTTCTCTCTCCTGTCATGATGGTGTTCATCAGCTTCCTGTGCAACAACTCTCACATAGTGCACCAAGGATAGATTTTGTGTTTTACACGAGTGTACTACAGATTAAAATAATTGCAACTTTTAGCTGCTTGCTATTGTTGTTGATTTATTTGTTTTATCATGATCTAGTCTTTTGTTTCATCACTGAAACTGTGTAAGTTGCAAATAAAATATGACATTTTTTTGTTTTTATGATTTAACAATCCCACGATGAGATCATTTAGTTCAGTTAAACTGATACAAAAAAGTTTTTGTAAATGGAAAAAGAACCCTTTTATTCCTTAAGGTTTTACAAAAGTTAACACATAGTATGTGTGAACGCGTATTCTTAAGAATACCTGCATAATTTTAATATTTTCTCTGCTTACCTTTCTGGGGCTTTTCGTCTCGAGCCCTGTCCATGTGTCTCTGTGATACATGTGTACAGGTGGAGGATTGTTGTATTGTTACGAGCCAGCGCTGTGATCCAGGGGCTTCCAGCATATCCGAAATGCAGGGAAGATAAGGTCTGTTTGAAAGGCTAGCCACTCTGGTTAGCCAAGACTCATTCATGGCCAACAACAGCTGGCTTGGCATACACACACCTTCATCTGTCTGATCTGGCCCCAGAGTCTGACAGCAGATCATAATCACATCCATTCAAGATTCAATCATTGTTTCTGGAACTGTGAGAAGAGTGAATGGGAAGTATGCATCTTAGCTGAAGCATGTGTGTTTCACTGATGTTAAATGACTTCTTAGAGCAAAGTGTACTTTTTATTAGATGGATACACAGACACAAATGCAATGAAAGTCTAGATCATAGGTATAAGAGTGTGTCTGTGTACACGTGTGTGTGGCCTACCACCACAAAGTGTGAGCACAGTTCAGAATAAAAGCAAACCACAGTGAGGCAGAAACAGGTCACCAAATGCTACCAAAGATAAGCGGAAAAAAACACAGAACCAGATAGAGATGCCAAAAAGCAGCACTGCTTCCCTTTGCTCAGAGACACTCAGAGATAACAGAGCTTTTACTTGCTTTATGATTCCAAATTCAAACACCATGTACTTTTAGTTGTTTACTTATAGGAATGAGAAAATTGTATGTTTTTCGAGCACAGATGATAAATACAGGTGTTTTGCATGTTGTCAACTCTGTAGTGATTTCCTTTGATGTTTTCCTGGTGTTTTCAGTCATTAAGAAAGCATTGTGTTATTCAAGAAAATAAGGGATACATTATTTCATGAGCTGCCTTAGCTTGTTAGTAAAGTTCTTGACCCACAGTAAGGTAAAGCCTATTATTTCTTAAACTAAATAATAATATAAACTGTTTTTCCAGAGGTATTTTTCAGAACTGGTTGCCTCTTAAATATTACATATATATATATAATACAAATAAATACTGACATATGTCTATTATTGACAAATAGACTAATTGTTTTCTCAGTGGTGGAAACTAACTGAGTTTGAGTACTTCTTCTGCCATTTTTAATCTCTACACCTCTCATAAGATAGACACTTGACATTTCTTGTGGTAAAATCAAGCTCCATTAGCACATGACATAAAACCAAAATATTTAGCATGTTTTAGTAGAGAAACATATATTTCCATGCAACACCAGAGATGAACACATGTAATACAAATAGACTAACTTTCACATGGACACAAGCGTGAGTGTCTTGCACTTGGAGTAGGAGAAAAGAGGAGGCCTTTCTGTAGGCGGAGTGTAATTTATATTTTGGTGCACAGATTATGTGTTAAACAGCTACATAATACCAACATTAACATTTTAATACACAGTGCAATTTCTCTTATCTCTCTGCTGCAGTGAATTGAATGTAGTTGCATGTCATGATTTTCTGCTACAGTACACAATCTTTATCTTTTTGCCTGGATATAGGGAGCTGAGAAAATGTACATGATACATTCCTGCGTCAAACAATACTTGAAAAAAATTAAACACAATTTTTGCCACATGACCTGTAACATTTGTATTCTTCAACACATTTGATGGAAATGTATCTTTTCTGAAATATAAATTTGTTTTAGGCAATTCAAATCATTAATTCCTTACTCAGCAAAGCTCTCTTATGATCCTCATTTACAAAATGCATATGCGAACACAAAGAAAGAGGCATATTTTAGACATGTTTACACAAAAAGTCCTGACTACATCCTGTAAAAAAAAAAAACACATTACAGAGAGATAGAAGGTACGAGAAGATGCTGCTGCTGATTTTAGATTATCTCATTTGGCTCATGACTGCAGGTTCATTTATCTTGTGAGAGAGGATTGTGACATTTATGGCAGGAAGAAGGCCTTCCAAGGGTTTGAGGGCATGGCAGAAGTGCAGAGATGGAGACCATAACTGAGGCCAGGACAACGCTGGAGCTGACTGGGTTTGGGACCTCTGGGAATTGGTGAAGCCCTGTGGAGCCAGTAGTGGCTTAGGTTTCTGCCCTAACAGATACACAAAAGCTAGACAAACATATACATGCAGACGTGTGTGTGTTTATGTTTGTGTAGCTTTCATGTGGTGTCATTGTGTACTTGCATATAAGCAAATAACATACACAGACAGAAACAAACAAACAAATTCATTTCATATGCATTGCACGTACGCACACACACACACACACACACATACACACACACACTGAGACTCATGTCAATAATATGTTTAACTGTGACTATGTGGATGGGTACAGTGAAGTCTCGATTTAGCTTCTTCACTTCATAGAAAATGAGACCTGTCAGCAATGAGTTACACTTGTGGTGCAGTGCTCCATAGACTGTAATGATGCATAAAACATCCAACAACCACTGATTTACTTTTGCTTTTAATTATTGCTTGGCCCATACAGCATGTGTGCGTGGTTGTGTATGTGTGTCTGTGTGTGTGAAAGTGTGGGAGCGGGACCCATAGAGTGCACTGACAGGGCAGAAGTACTTCCACCCTCACTTGTGCATCGCAACACAACACCAAACCACAAAGTCACTTCTGCTACCTCTACTGGAACAAAAGGTCAAATATGATCCTGAACCTACTTTCAGTCAAGTCCAGTTCCCTTTGTTTACAGCTCTTGTCTATGAGATGTGTAATTTCCCTTTTTTGATTGATTCGTTTATAAATTTGTTACTTGCAGATTTTTTGTTATTCCTTAAAATGGCTTTAGCATGCGCATTGACAAAGAAAGGCAACTTGAGCAATGCAGCAACTTCAGACAAAAACCCTGAATTCCTGAACTACTATAATGCACCTCATATGCACCACCTATAATGAGTCACTTCAGTATGTTTGTTTCTAAGATTTGGTTTAATATCTCAATCCCATTGGGTAATCATTTCTTAAAATTTCACTATTGAGGTATTTTCATTGTATGCTTTCATGTCTTTTCTACATATTCAGTAGCTGCTTTAGGACACTGATAGCAACTGTGACACTGTACTAATCTTTCATGTTGCAACCATTTCAGCTCAACACATTTCAGTGTTCCTTTAAACACAAAATTACACTGTATTGTTGCAACAAGTGGTGAACCCATACAAGATTACAAAATTAGACCACACTATCATAAAATCAATTTATAACATTTAGAAGTATTAGATAAAGTCACATGAGCAAAAGCAGCCTACATTCTCTAATAACTCCATTCTTCTTTGTTCATGTGAAGTGAAACTGGTCACATCGACAGAACACCACAGCGGCCAAAAGCTGAAGGTCTTGACCCTCGGGTCAGCTGAGGTGTAACATGTGTGGGACTGAAAAAAGCAGCAGTAGAGAGAAGCTCCTGATGCTGGCTGCCTGTGTGGCTTCCCCATCGGTCGCTGCTTCCCTGTCTGCAGGGGAAGCAGGACAGTGCCAGGGTGCAATGTTTTATGAGCTGGTCTCGACCAAACTCACCACATTCCCACAAGCATTGCACTAAAGTACGTGACTTTGGCCATGCAGCTGCTGCAGCAAGACCACAGGGAGCATGCACTGTGCATTATAACACATACACATACACCCATATATACTTACATATATGTGCACATTTCAGACTCGGGCAGAAAGGTTGATTCACCAGACTTTCCATATGAAACACAAGAAATTGCACTGCTTGTGTTTAATTAATGAGGAATGATGAATCACCTGGCCCTTGAAGCACTGGATTTAGCCAATGTACTACATGTGATAAAAAATTTGAATCTCAAGATTAACAAACTATCTTATTCCGGAGCTTTCAACTGTATCTTATGGCCTTCTTCAGCAAATGGAAACTTGCTCAGATCATTATCTGTCACATAATGACACCTGAGCAAGTTTTTTTCAACCACAGGTATGTGTTCCCAAGGTCAAGAATGAACCCTAATCCTTAATGTAAAAAATCATTTTGTGTCATGTACTAAATCCTATACATTTGCATCAAAATCTGATTATGTAGCAGTTCAGATTTCCTATATTTTCTGCACATTAGTATACACAATTATTTTGGATCTGCCTTATGGTCCTCTTTCAATTCTGATTATTTTTTGGTTCTCTCTTTTTTTATTCAGGGAATAATTTATGAGTCAACCCCTGCATGCAATTTCGTTTGCTTCCCAGACTGTAATGACGGACTTGACTGACTCACTATTGATGTCAAAAATGTTTTTGGTCACAATGTTGATCATGTCAACCAAATTTGTATCTAAAAGTAGGGACTTATTCAATTTCCACACATACGCTTTCATATTGTGAATAGATGGAGAAAAGGCCAGAGTAATTAGAAAATTGCCAATTTCAGTGCTTCATTTGAAATAACCTGCAGTGCTATTTACATGCCGTAAATCTCACCCTTTCTTTGTTTACAAGAAAACTCCACATGGAACATTTAAGTAAAGTATCTGAGTATCTAAAAAAAAGTATGATGTCTATTTCATTTGTCTTTGTCTTGTTTTTTGACCTTCTTTCACTACCTAAACCTTGAGCTGCAGGTTGAACTCTATGGTTGAAAAGAAGAGCTGGTATTAAGAAAATGTTGGCCCCTTCATCATGCGAGAAACCTCTGTACCCTAACTCTGGCCAAATAATGTTCCCTACTAGCATAAACTAGTCTACAAATCTATGAAGGGCGGACATGTAGAATTCCAGTGGCCTTTCATAACTGTCACACAGTCAAGTACCATATACTGTAATAAAATGAAGGTTTCCATGTTCTGCTCCAGCATGGTACTCAAACACAGTGATAAATACTTGACAGTGCTGTGAAAATCATGAGTGCAAATCACCATAATCTACACCCCTTCCCCACACTCCTGACTCAGATTGCAGAGTATAAAGCGGATTTTGAAAAGGAAGGCATTCAGTGGGTTTCAAGTGTGTGTTGGCATATCCTGTGTGAGGTTGACCAGAGATAGATTACACACCCAGAGTGTGGTGACCTGTGCTGCAGCCAACCAGTAGTGGTTTAGATTGTAACACTAAATCATATCATATCACAGCCATATCTACTCCTCCCATGGCAGTTAGGAGCCGCAATCTTAACCCACACAGTAACTACAAAAATGTACAATGAAATAAACTCAGTTTTCAACAAGTTAGCAAAGTTAGACAATTCACACATATAAAGAATTAGTGTATGGTACATCCGAATAGGAGCTAGCTCCACAGTTGACACAATGACATGCTGTAGCAACATACACCTGCAATGTGTAGTATTAAGTATAGATCAACATGAAAGCTTTCCACTGCAGGTGCTGAGAGCACAGAGGTTTTGCAAGATGCATCCATACATCATGTTGCAGATGTTCATAGTGGAACATATAGTATTACTGAAAAATAGAAGTGAGTTAGCAGAGGTCAGGTATTTTGGAACAGATGAAAACAGGAAGTCAATAGCCACCATTTATTAAATCTTTATCTCCAAGAAGAGAGACTGAAGCTTTCAAAGTCATGGAGAAGAAGCAAGACTTGTGGCTTGGGTCTCCTGAGGAGAGGGCTGAGAACTTAATAGGTTTATGTGTTCCCTGTGTGCTTATTGCAACATTTGTTTGACAGGGATGCATTAAAACACACATAATGTGGAGCTGTCAGTAAAGTTTTGTCAGACCAACACTGACATCTATTGGTGGCCTGATCTCTAAATGTGTAGAAAGAAAGATGTTATATCAATGGCTCCTCATAAACAACCAGTCACATATTTGGGGTTTATTGCAATTTCATTCTAAAACACAAAAGCTATGTCATTATTACAAGAAAATGCCTCATTCAATGAATGTATGCTTTGAAAACATTCCACAGTAAACTGGAGATACAAGTAGATCACTCACTGTACTTAATTGCTTGATTTCTGAAATGAACAACAATTTAGAATAAACAAAATGGCATGTAAAATAAGTGAAATAATAGATATATCCTTTGTCTGATAGCAATTTCAATCACAAGAAATCAAGAGTTAGAGTAACATTCACTACATGGAAAATATGTTTCAGTTTTTGATACACACAGTTCAAAAGCACCCTAATTTTATTTGTGGTGAGCACTGAATATTGACTACAGATGCCCAAACGGACTACACTTAAAATTACTGAAAAAGTAACCATTTGGAACAATTGACACCTGGTTATGGTACTTAATAGCACCTAATTCTACTCTGTTAGAATGATTGCTGGTTTGTGCACTGCTATTAAAGGTCTGAATCATCTTACAAAAAGGTTAGATTTTTAAAGACAGAATGGTCTGTATTGCTGAAATCATGGAACATTTGGCATTTGTCCTCCTTTATGTATATATATATAGGATGTTGCAAGGGAAGTGTAGTCATGCGTCAATGACAAAAAAACATATTGGTTTAATAAAAGGATTGTGTCATGTTACTCCTTGGTCACAAAGTATATTTGACAACATAAGATATTTTTAAAGGGGTGATGTTTGCGGACACATTTATAAAAATGCTAATATTTTTGGGCATGGTCCATGGTGCACTTATGTAAAACACGGAGGTGGCATAAAGCTGCAGATCTCCAGCTACGTCTTACAATGCCAGCACCTTTCTCTGTTTTTCTGTCAAGGTTAGCCAGGGGAGATAATACAAAGATGTGTGAGTGTGTGGGGGATGGGGGTGGGGTGGGGGTGAGTCATCTGGATGAGTCATGTGCAGTGTGTGTGGACAGCTCAGGGAAGGATGGATTGGGAGACGAAGACTGGGGTGTGGAGGCCAGAGTGGAACAGCTAAAGTGTCACAGTGCGCCATGTGACTAACTCAAACTATAGTTAAAGAGAACAGATGTGTTAAGTTGCTGTCTGACACAAGGATAAATACCAGGATCAGGATAAATGGGCATACTGTATGTGTGGAACCTGCTGCTACTGTACGCTTCATGTGATATATTTTTAATGTATTCGTGAGAGACAGAATGACGAATGCAGTTTAATATCATTCATGTGAGCTCCAGCTTGCAGTATGTGTTCATAACCAGCAGGGGGCTTCTAAATTTGCAGATTCAAAGCAATATCTCAAAGGGAGCTATACAGAAGAGGAACAGAAAGAGTCTGGGGACCGTGAGAAAGTTTCACAAGAAAAGGCAGCCAGATAAGATAAATAAGGTGTGTTGG
The DNA here is from genome assembly GCF_020085105.1 of Siniperca chuatsi. Taxonomy (NCBI): domain Eukaryota; kingdom Metazoa; phylum Chordata; class Actinopteri; order Centrarchiformes; family Sinipercidae; genus Siniperca; species Siniperca chuatsi. The sequence goes on from NC_058048.1 coordinate 21,870,580, forward strand.
TTTTCAAGACAAGCTGCCAAAGAGAATTTGGGGGGAAATTTGCCTGGAAATTTTCATGGCAGTTATTATATTGAGACCCATTGTACAGGCTTTCTGGGTTTCATTCAGAGCTCACCCTCTCTTTCTCCCCCCCTTTCTTCTCTGTTCTGTAGAGAATAGGTTCACATCAAAGACTGCTGTATTTCCCTGATGCCACAGTTCTCACTTCCCATCACATCCTTATAATTTACAGTATGGTACTGCATACTATGCAACTCAATCACACACTTTACCACAGGCAACCTAAAATATTTACATTAATGAAAAATGAGTTTATAATTAATGGCCGGTATGAAATTAAGGACAGCAACTGTAGGCTTCTGAACTATTTGCCGAAGTGTGCTACCGTGCTAGTAACTCTTTGGTTGAAAGAATCGTGATCAGCTGAGTCAGACTGATGACTTTGTTCAGATGTATTAGACTTATCCTCAGTGAGTCAGTGAAAGACTCCAGGTCTATACCGTCAACCAAACAACCCTCTGCCCTGAAACGATCGGTGACGAACGTACTGTATCCATGCGCACAAGGCAGGACAGCATCAACTTTACACGCTGCATCTGACTGAAAAGAAAATGCGTGAACATCAGGCAGTATGATGCACTGGCTGGCAGGACGGCACATTTGGATGAGCTACAAAGACATTTTTATTCTCTTTTATACAGAGCCCACACCTGTACCGGTGAATGAGCAGTCACGTCTGGTGGAATCAAACTGCCTTCGGGTGATCCTGTTTAATTAATTTTCACCCACTAACACTGGCTTTCCAATGGGGAGCGGGTGAGGGGAGAGCTGAGGAGGAGTAGGGGTGTGTGTGATGAAAGATTCATGAGCAGTGGTGATGTTAGAATGACGTGAGGGGTTTTATGTCAATGTAAGTGAAAGGGATGCTGTAACCAAATGAGCCCCCAAATAAATATGCATGAGAACCGAATACATATGCATTGCAATACATATACCATGCTTCAGAGGGATGAGTATGTGAAACAGCAGATAGTGGGGAGAATAAACTCATTGCTTTGCTTTATTGTTGTGCTGGGCAAGGGGTAATTCTCTATTTTGACAATGTATTGTAGCACCACTGCTGAAATGGCTCCAGGCCCTGAGTTCTAACAAGCTGCAGATTGGAAACCAGGCTGAATCATTGTCAGTGTTGCGCTTCAGTGCATGTAAAACTATGCAGCTGAGGTAGAATGAGGGACAGAGAGGAGGAAAGACAGAGAGAGAGTGACTGAGTGGGAAGGAAAGAGGAAGAAAAAAAGAGGGGGAATGAGCAGGAAGAGGAAGAGAGGTGAAGCAGAATACTGATTAGTGGTGTGTGTGTGTGGGGGGGCAGGTGCAGCACTCTGCAGGTGAATGCTGAGCCCTCTTGGGTCTCTCTACCTTTCTTTTTTACATGCAAAAATGATGCTCATGTAACTGGCACACAGAGAAATGAACAGATACAGGCTGGATAGGAAGAGCTGAGGAAATAGAGGAGTGTGAAGGATAGCAAGAAAATTAAAAGATGGTATAGTAGTAAGGGGGGGATCACTTGCACTTGCAGCATAAACATGACACAAGGGATCAGACAGTGTGTGCAGAGACATTCCCTGGACATCAAAGTGACATCCCCACAGTCCCTCCCTCCTATTCTTTCTCCAGCTATCTATCTCTTTGTCTTTTTCTCTCTCTGACACATGCAACTGCTGCATTGGAGAGCAGATTTTTTCTTCTGGGGAAGAACTTAAAGCAGGGGGGTTGAGGTGGGGGAGCTGGAGATTATACTCCCGTACAATACAAGAAAAGAGGGAATCTGAAGCGAAGAGTTGTGAAATACAGCCTTAGGGTGAAAATGGGAGCAGAGGGGGGTGAAATGAGCATAAGAATATGAGGTGCACTGAGATTTTTACTCCCAGTGACGTATTACTTTTTCATACTTAATTCATGATACCACTCTAAGAACAATGATGGCTGGTTCTGATATTTGTGAGTAAGAGTATACTGACCAACGCTACCTTTTATTCTGTATGACTTATTCATGTTTGACTGTTATTAATATTATACTGTTTTATAAGTCATCACTTCTTCAGGTCTCTATTCTAGAGAGTACTTTCTGGACCTCTTAAAGACTTGTGCTTCAGGATTGAATGAGTATGCGGAGGGAGATGTGTAGGTGAAGGGATGGCTTATAGAAACCTAAAACTAAAATATTAATATCATTAAATCATTACTGGGATCTTTACACATTCACAAGTGAGTTTTTTGGTAAACTGCTTACCATAATGGTACGGGGATACAGCAATTCTTTGACAAATTGATTCATAAACTCTCAAAGTAAAAATTCTGATCATAAATATATGATTTTCTGGACAAACTGCCTCAGTATCAGTGCTGATACAGACCTGATTAAGTAAATTGGGTATCAGGCATGACATGACCACATTAAATACAGTTTCTTTGTCAAAGTCATTATAAAAATCAGTGTTATTTGGATGACTTTTGTCTCTTTGGTGACAACTTCTTTCAGCTCGATCTGTCTCTTCCTTTTTCTGTTTTGACTTTTGAGTTGATTCTTTTATTTAATGTATACTCTTTTTTGTTATTATTTTATTTTTTTAAAGGTGTATAATTTAAAAAAAAACTAACTTCCACACTAAGTGCTCAAGCTGTAAAGACTGGCAATTACACCTTGAGGTGGACGGCCAGTCCACGCCTTTTACTTCAAAAGTTTACAAACTTTTTTGTAAACAGTGTCACAGCTCAGATTTATTTGTCTTTCTAATATCTTTCTAAGGTCCATTCAGTCAGTCATGGTGGGTCGCTAACTCAATTTTAGTGCCACAGCAATCCCTCCCCTCAAGTTTCCTTACATATTAAAAAATGTAAATACGCAGTGTGGTATACAGATTTTGAATTTGGGGAAAAGAGAGCACTGGTATCAGAGTGGTACTTGGTATTGGAGTTTAATCGAAACTGGTATACGGAGACAAAAAGTTGGATCTGTGCATCCCTACTTGCCTTTGAGAGCCAGCAAAGAGCAGCACTACAAAGACTACAAATTTAACAACACATTAAAGTCAGCAAGATAACAGGAACACCACAGAATGCAGTGTAATATATATACTATACAACATAGTACAACAACAGCTGCAAATACTATATAAAGTTTATGGAGCTCATAATTTTCAATGTAAGATTGTTTCAGTACAAATTTTGGAGCCAGAGTTTGTTGTGTCATTGTATTGAGTTTTTGTTATACTGTAAGGCTTCCCGGTTATATTGTTTAGCCCATGGATATCCTGAACACAAAATAATCAATGTAATTCAGGTGAAGATGCAGCTGCCTTGGAGCTCCAAATGATGAACTCATAGACTTCCTGTAAGTCACATACTGGAGTGTGCTTTTGGCCAGCACTTTTCTGTCAACCCCACAATCGTGTGATGTCCCTTTTAGAAATAATGCTTGTATATAGTGTTTGTTCAGCAACCCATCCTGTGTAACTCTTGTCCGTTATCGTAGATATTTACCTCCTCTTTGTCGCTCTCCTGCTTACACTAAACAAGTGAATCATCACTGTCACTCCCTCCCTCTTCTGCTGACTGCAATTTTCTTGCAGCCAATCAAAGAACACCACCTATGAGAAGGAGAGAAGTATGTGAGAGAAGCAGAAGAAAGAAAAAAGAAGACATTGCAAAGATAGAAACATGTTGAGAACGCATTCTCAGGGATCATTATATAATTATATACTGTTTACACCCTTTTCTCATTTACAAGTCATTTTTAGTATGATGGATGCGTGCCTTGTAGCTGTCATTAACTCCTGTACGCCTCCCACACAACAAGTTTCAGGAAGTTCAGTTTATGTTTAAATGTCTGTTCTGTTCTGTAAAGACATTATATGTTGATGATACTGTAAATAACTAGTAACTGCTATTTTCAAACAAATATTCAGCTTAAGAAGGATGAAATGATTTGAATGATTTAAATCAGTGCTTCCCACCCTTTTTTGGCTTGTGATCCCTTAAAATAATTTTATGTCTATTTGTAACCTTATCACAAAGTTATGGCCATGAATTGTGAGCAATCACAATTTCCCTTCTTGGATTGTTTAAAAAAAAAAGATTTTTATAAGCCAGAATAGTGGAAAGTACCCAGCTTTCTACAAGGAAAAAACCCAAAACCATTATTATTATATTAAGGCGTTATTTTGTGTAACAGAGGTAAATCGGGGACCCCTAAAAAACTTAAACTAAACAGTGACACACCACATAAAGATTTAAAACACACATTTTCTGTATGTGCATTCTGTCTAACACACTTTTCTGATAAAATCTGGAATCATGCAGGTGAAAAAAAGTGTCAAAAGTGGTTTGAGTATTTGTTTGAGGTGGTGGCAGTGGCTGATTGAGTCAGAGAAGGAAGATGGAGGTGACATTCAGAGTGAAATGCAGAGAGTAAGAGTGGGAGAGAGGCAGCAATGAGACCTGAAGGGTTCCCTCAAAGTTTTTGTTCATGTGTTTCTATTTGCTGAATCATTATCCAAAATTGCCTGCTTCTGGCAGCCCTGAGACTGTGTGTGAAACTGAAGCTAAGGCACAAAAATCTGTTATGCATGTCATATTTTTCCATTACTGCATAACCTATTGAACTCAATGTTTCTGGTGAGTTTTAGGTTCTGACTTAGTCATGAGTTTCCTCAAACAAATAATTTCTTCAATATCCAAAAGAGAGGCAGCAAATTTAGGTTTTAGTTTTTTTGTATTTTAGTTTTTTGTATTTCTGCTAATGTCTGCCAGCACTCGTTAAACACAGGTGTAACTGATTACATTAATAAGGCATTAATAAGCCACTGGTACACCTAGATGGAACGGAGCCATCGTTACTGTTATTAGTTACACCTGTGCTTTTCCTGCTATGACAAGCCAAAATGTCTGCTGTGAGAAAAGTGCTGAGGACAAATTTCCCTCTTCTGGAGCTCCACTGTATCACCTAAATATCTTACCAAAATGTCTCCAAAGAACATGAGAAAACGTTTTTGACTGATGTTGAGCTGATCAACTGTCTGCCTAAAGGTGAAATCAGTGCACATTTGATTCAGTATTTGTTCTCCACTGCTTCTCACATACATCAGAATTTTAAATGGCACTGCACCAATTTTACACATGAAGATCAGTTTACTCATCAGTAGCCCACTACTCAGCCTGGATAAACAGTTCTATAATGTCCTCTGTGGCTCTGGAGGAGCTTTCTAAAGTCCGAGAAGGCCAGAGACTTCAAGTTTATAACATAAAGCTTGTGTTACAAACTGGGTGTGTGAGGTTTAAAAGAGGGTCTAATGAAAGAAGCCATCAAGTTGCATTATGGGAAATGTAGGATCCAGGGTTTTTGGGACGTGACTCATGGTTGGAGCTAAAAGTCAGGTTATCTCAGCCACTGGTGCTTTGATTGTGACCATTATTTTATAAATCTGTTTTTCACAAACTTCCCAACTTTATAAAAGTACAATACTAAATTGCAGGGCTACCCCTTTAAAGACAAGAAGGAGCATACAGTGGAGTCTCACAGCTCCATGGTGCCTCCCAGAGATAATCCAGGAATGACAAAAATCTGTTTGATCCTTGTAATTACTCTCTGATGAGGAGAGGAGGGCATGTACTATATTTCATAACAGATTCAAAAAGAAGGCGAATTACTGATCATCTACTTGGCACAAACACACAGGCTTACACACACAAGTCAAGTCAACAAGTAGTAGAATAAGCCAATAACAGGAGGGTCTAGGTGACAATTTTTTTTTTTAAGGTTAACTTTTTCTGCTTCTTCCTGTGAGATTTCTTTTTCAAGCCTCACTTTGACACACAGGCTTGTACACCTCTAAAGCAATTTCCAGGGGGGGACAATTAATCCACTGGCCTGAAACGTGCTTGACAAATACAAGCAGGACTAGGAGGCAGCATTACTGTACCCAGTAAAAAGACAAAGATTGTCCCCACCACCCATACACACTCCCTCCCCCACCCCGTGTCATGCTTCCTTCTCCTACCCCCCCCCCCTTCCTTCCTCCCCTCACGGAACCCTGAGCGTCCTCCTGTTGACTAAATTTCCTCGATGACGTAAGAGTCCACGTACATCGTCCATGTAGGTGATGCTTCTGAATGAATGAGTGTCCCCTCCCATCTCCATTACTAGCAGCCTACTACGGGATGTCTATAAGAACAGATCACCGGGACAGCCCGCTGAATTTCATGAGATACCGAGGTGATAGAGCGAGAAGCGAGATTGAAAAATGAATCACAATTCGGGCTACCTTTACTAAATTACGCACCAGTGCTGTCGATGAGGTTAGAGAGGATATAGATAGGATCATATATGAACAAATATGCCGCCGTCAAGTTATAATTTGACTAGGTGGAAAATGGTAAAACCATGCTTTCTTTATAGTTTGATCAAGTCGTAAACTGATGACATTTCAGCTGGACCGTTGAAGACCAAGAGGTAAGTTTTCCTTTTCATTGTGCCAATATTTGTCCTCTACGAAATTTGAATGATTACAATAGCTGTCCCGATCCACGTGCAGCAAGAAATTACAACAACGCAGAGCTTGTTAAATCAATGTAAGCGCACTCTTTTTTGTCACCGAATTTTCCTCTGCGTGTCATTTCGTGAATCTACGGTAGATTACAGAGGCTGGAAGTTACTGCAGTGTGAGTCACTTTGGCGCACATGGGCAGTGACAACTATGAAAAAAGGAGAGAATGTCTTGTAGGGTGTAGGCTGCGCTGACTGAATGTTAACCAGGCTGCATCCCCGCAGATAGTAAGCGAATCACGACATGCGGTTAATTTCTTTTTTTTTTGTCTTCCAAGGGTATCAGTCAGCCTATGTGGGACGTGTCCTAATGGGCTTCTTCTTGGACATGTCAGTGCCTACAACAACCAAGACTGGTGTGTGTGTGTGTAGTCAGGGTGGTATAGGACAACATGTACTCATGTGTTGCTTGTTAGGGTTAAGCTGAACCAAAATATAAAACAAAAACACAAACATAGCACAGAATCAACCGTAAAGTATAAATCCATCATTAACGATGCATCCACCGCCGGTGAAGAGACCTACTTTAAATAAAGTGACCTATTATTCCTCACTTTTGCAGGCAGAGATCCTCTCCCTTGTTCGGCAGTTTTTTCTTTTCATTTTTTTCATGTTGAAATGACATCGTGACGCGTTCTTGAGATGAAGTCAATTTTGCGTCATTCCTGCGCACATGCATACGACTCCCAATCACCCATCAGAGGGCTTTAAAGACACAGTGCAGGTCGCCTATATACGTCTACAACCTGCATTGCGATGTGTTTCTGTACTAGGTGGAGAGATGAGGGAGGTGAGGGGGTGGGAAGGCCTGGGGATCTGATGAAAACTCCCCAATGTAACTCCTGGAGGGGGCTATGACCAGAATTACAATGAGCATGGTACAATAACCTCTCCCACTGTTTTTAGCCCTAACGTCCGGCCGCGCGGGACATAGCCACAGAGCCTTTAAACGACTTGACAGAGCACTGGAAACAACGTGAGGCAAAAAAAAGGATCAGCAATAGCCAAATCTTTCGAAGATCTTTCAAAGAGCTGAAATAACCAGCTGAAGCTGCGTGTCGCTGTCCATGGTGCTGAACGCAGTCTGTGGGCTGACCTGCATGGGGCTGAACATGGTGACAAACTATGAAGCTGCAGATTTCTGCTACACAAGTACTACCATCTAGGCTAAGCTGGTTTGTGTCCATACAGTCAGTGAACCATCAGAAATTTCTTCATAGGGAAAAATATTATAGATATTTTATTATAGAGAAGTTAGCATGGCCTTGTAGATCCGTTACTCTGTCCTCCACGTGCGATTCTGATCAGTTCGTAGTTTAACAGCAGGAATACTTTAAACTTTCTGACCTTACGTGTACGTCTCTTAGAAATAGAGATGCGCACCTCTAGAGATATTTACGGCTCATGCAGCAGCAGAAACTCGGCCAGCAGTGGTTGTCGTCAGAACCATGGACAGTGACAGACTCCAGATACTTTGTCACAGAACAAATTAGTCTACTTTTAATGAATTAGAATCACAAAAATGAAATTTTTACATGTATTTTCCCATATGGGTTAGAGCTTTACTCAGATACCTGTTACTAATGTTAGTACTAATTGAAGTAACTGGTAGTGACACCACTGGAGATAGTCACAGACAAAAATATGACACAGGAGCAAGTCCTAGTCAGTGGTAACCTCTGGCGACACTTTAGTGGCAACTTTTGTTACTTTCCCACTCACAGTGCTCCTTCCTTTGCTTCCTCACCTTTCTAGATTCCTTCAGAAGAAAAAACTGTTCACATGAAAATACACAAATAACCACTATCAACCACTTTACACTGCTTCAAACAGCCCAAACAGCCAGTATATGAACATCAGATGAGTGCTTGTGATTGCTCAAATTTCCTGACTGCTGACGTCAGTCCAAGAGTTGAGCTTGCATAAGCCACCAATCCACCCTGTGCTCCTGTCTGTCCATATCCTGTGGCTGACTCATAGATAATCAGCATGGAAATCAATACTACAAACACAACAAGTGGGCTATGTAACCACCAGTCTAGCCACACATAGCCTAAGGCCTCTGGCAGGAAAGGCTATGATGCGTGCTACTGTGAGCACTGTGTCACAGTATGTGATCTGATTTGACTAATGGCTGTGTAGTGTGCCACAGAGATATGCCAGGCAACTGTAAAGAGCACTAAAGAGCTTCTTTTCCTTTGCACTTCACACCTTGATTTGTTTATGTAATGCAATTATAGATGACATTTAATTGTTGAACAAAGGGCAGCATCATGACGTCTCTCTCGCTCTGCACACCCCACCTTTCCATCTGCATGTTGTCACCAGCTTGTATGCTTTCTTACTCTCTGCAGTCTGATTTAATTCTATGCTACTACTCTGTTCTATTAGTCAGTGCATCAATACCTTGGCTCTAGACTGCTTACTGCTAAAAACTCCTCCAAAGTACAGTAACAGTCTACAGTCATGGCTACTGACGTCTGGCAAACCTCTGCTCTGTGTGATAAAATTCACCTTTGTGACTGTAAGAGTTAAGATGAGTGGGAAGATGCTGCTGTACTATATGAAGTTTCCTTTCGGAGCCCAGCACTACTGAAGGCTGCATCACCAACATCATCAAACCACTGAGGACGTCAGTGGTTACCACAGCCAATCATATTTCTCCCACTGTCTCCATGGTGACCGTGGCATTAGATTGTTACTGTAGCAACAGCACCACTGGTAACAGTCTACAGCCATGGTCGCTAGGGGGCAAAACACACATCTAAACCAGAGTGTGCAAAAGAGCTGTTGAAAAAGACACACAAGACATGTAAAAATCAGCAAGAGAGGGAAAGTTACCAAAGAAACATTAAATTAATTGGAGCTGTGTAGTTTTAATCACAGAAAGAATGCAATTGGCTAGAAGATATTTTACAGCAGCTGATGTGGAGAGTATCATTTATGTAATTCAACTGATCCAGAAAAAGTAGAGAAAACAAAAGATTGACCTGAATCCTGGTGGTAAGAAATACATGATGTACAATGCAAAATAAGTCAAACTAATACAAATCAAATAGCCTGGCTGCATATAATATATATATGTAACTGAATTCTTTAAGCACACAGAAATAGAAATCCTTACGTCAGAGATGTTATCCAGAGGTCAAAATATTTGAATATCGTTAAAAAAAGCTTCACATATCTGCTGTACATTTGAGAGGGAATATTACAGTATACCCATATCCTGGAGGAGGGAAGACTCCTTGACATGTAGATGAAAGTCTTGGGTTTTAAAGGTTTATTAGAACAGCAGTGTCAGGCAGAGGCTACCTGTCCATTCCTGATGAAAACTGATCCTGATTCCTGCCAGGAAAAGAGCTGAGGGAACATCCTGAACCTGCTCTGATCCTGAATCCTGATATTTACTCATACTCATACACTTTTAGCAGTATGTTGGGTTAATCTGTTTTATTTTCTTACAAAAGTTGTTGTAATAATTCCTGAATTAATTTTCCCTTTCCAGTGGTGTGCATGTTTAAATTATACCCATGTAATGTATAATTTTCTATCAATAAATTAATTAATCATGAGCACATGAGACTTTGAATCTTTGTCAGTATAATGATTTGAGCTGCTTTTGATGAGGGTCAGCCACACAGCAGTGACCTTGGACTTGGCAGGGATTCTATGTCTTGCTCAAGGACACTTACGTAGCCAGGCCAACACGAATGTACTGGTTTAAGAACATTATTAAATTGATCATCAGACATGATAATCAAACACACCCCTGAGGGTGTAGTTGCCATCCTCTGGGTGAGGGTCCTTCTATAGATGAGTGGTCGTTGTCTCTGCACTGTAGACTCAGATCATGAAATTGGCACCACTGCTGGTTATAATCACTCTGATTTTAATATCCACGGTTGACCTGGTAAAGTTTTAATATTTGTCTCTTACTTTTTCAGCAGTCTTTGGTAACATAAGATTAGATGAGGTAAATGCTGATTAAGGGTATAAAGATAGAGTGGAAGAACTAACGTGCAGCAAAGCCTATGCATGTGTACAGATGTTGAAAGAATATTTTAAAAAAAGTTAAACAAACTTGAAAGGTTCAAGCTGTGCATTCAGTGCTAAAACGAGTGGGAGAAATGACGTAAGTGAATGACATGATAAGGGACTCAATAAATAAATCTTTTTTAATGAAAAGTGGACAGATACTTGTAAACATTTCAAAAAGATAAGTGTTCCACTTATTACACGGTAGTCTCAAGGGTATAAATATTTTTATGTATTTTCATGTAACAAGAAATATTGTGTAAAGATAAGGAGGTCTTAGGCTGAAGAGTTAATTCCACTAAAATAAATGGCTGTGGCATTTGGGCCACAATACATCTGTTCCTGAAAATAACATCGACATGGTTCAGCTGGTTCATCTTTTTTGTGTAAAAGTTTTTTTTTACTCAAACATCAGCACAAGCACAATTGCATTATGTCCATTTCGAACACACTAACATTTGTTCTTATACAGTGTGAAGCTCCGACTTCACAGTATAAACCTGTTGCCCTCAGAGGTAACATGCATCAGAACGTTTACGCCTTGGCAATTACACAAACTTACCTTATTCAATAACACTTGAGATTCCCTTTAACAATGTGTATTCAGTTGTTGATAGGTATCCAAGTTCATCAGAATAAGAGAGAGAAAATCATTAAGTACTGATGTTGTGAGGTTTCTTTCCTCTTCTCTATCTGAGAATAGAGATAAAACTAGAATCACATTAACTATCACATTTAGTACCACTTGGACAGTTAAATGCTGAGTCAAACGAGTGTTTTCATTGTGCTTGTTAAACCTGTTACAGCACTGTCATATAAAAATCTTTAGTAACACTTTTTAAACGAAATGTTAATGAGTCCTTAGTAAACAATGAGCTCATGATGACTTAATGACTTCATAATAAACTATTAAAACATTAATGAATATCCATTATTATCTTTATTTTACCAATTAAATTCTTATAATTCAAAAGATATACTAAGATATAAAAAGATATAATAATTCTACAGATTAGTATATCAATAGTAATGACATTAAATGTTTCATTTATAAGTCAAGAAAAGCTTTTCTTATGCATACATTTTAAAACATTACCTGCTGTAGGGCAGGTGATAAAATAATGGCTTCTGTCATGACGACAACTGTTTTACTAAACATTAGTGTACGTTTAATGGAATGTTTAACTGATTTTTGTTGTTATTTTCATGAGCGCAATGGAACGTAGTAAAAAGATGACAAATTAGACACATAGGTGTAACAGAATATACAGACAATAACACAAATCAGTAAGTCGAACAATGATTTGAATTAGGTACAGATTTTTTGTTGTTTTTGTTAGTGGGAGAACTATGTATAGATAGATAGATTCATATTTACATGGGTTTCTGTGCATGTATGAAAATGTGTCGTGTATTCATGTATGCATAAGTCTGACAATGTTTTACAGATGTAATATTAATATACTGTATATTCTAACATTTATTTCAGAATAAACGGGTAAATGCCTTGTTGATAACCTTTTACAATAAAGTATACAAAACTTTGGTACCAAGGTTACAAAGTAAGAAACAAATCAGAATAATAATGATCTAAAATGATAAATAATATAACAATAAATACAATCCAGGGCTACTGAGGTTTGTTGAGAGCCTATTCCTAGATACTATGTTAAATAACTAGTACAGACCAGTAACAATTAGTCCCTATTTATGTGTGAATCTGCATGCTGACCACGGTCTAATCATTATTAGAGTAGTAGTAGTTTTTACTGGGAAAACATCATTAGCTCATGAATGACACAAGGGAGACTGCTGAAGTCACCAAAAAAGAAAATTAATTAATAATGTTCAAAGCACATTTACATTAATATTCACATCCATATGTCATATTATTAGCTAACACAGCCACACTAGATGGTTAGCTGGTAAACTGACTCGCAGTATTTTGTGGAGAGCTATGAGTCCATCACTCTCAAATGACTCATATTTCCTTCCTGCTTTTACCAACTTAATTTCTAATGGCTGTTAGTTCTTCCAGCTTTTTAACAATAAGTCAGGGGCTGTTGCTCCCAACTGAAAATTGGAGTAAATCAATACTATTAAATCTAATAATTTAGAAGTCAGTATGAATATTCACAGATATCCAGGGAGTAATCATTACATACTGGTACATTAGCATGACATAGTCTGTTCAGTTTCAGAATGTATTATATCATCCTTTACAGTATTTTGGAAGTGATGTTCACTTGGTTTTGGATAAAATAAAATGAATAGACCACAGGGGTAGTTCAGCAGGGATTTGGCAGTGGACTAAACTGCCTGAATTGTGATGCAATTGGCTGCTCCTGCTTGTTTGAAAAGTTCGATATCTCACTAGAGTTATTCAGAAACACCGCAAATATCCTACTGATTATGGGTAGTTTGTGTATAGGGCCAGTAAAATAATACAGATTACACCTTTAATTAATCATAAATTAATTGATTGCCAAGGGCTTATAAACATTTATTATTTTAAAGTGTTAACAAAAATAAGAATCTCAAGAATTTAGAAAAAAAACTAAACGTATTCGGAGACTTATATTTTCAAAAACTTCTCTCAAGTGTTTAACGGATCGCAATGGCCCTCACACCACTATTAAAAGGCAAAAAATGTTCAAGTAAAGCAGCAAATGAAAATCAGTAACCCTTCAAGTTTACACATTTTAGACTTAGTCCCTTCACACTGGACTGAGTATGAAAAGACTAAATCAATTAATAAGAAACAGCAGATCACAGCATGGACGGAAAACGCTGACAATCCACGGCAGGACAGAGTGGGTTGAGGAGGAAGGTGACTTTGTGACAGCCCTGTGCTGGGGTGGCTCTTGGCCGGATGATCAGGGACAGGCTGACCTCCCACGCAGAATTAGTCATCTCTTTACACCACTTTTTTTTTTCTTCACTAAAGACTCTTACTCAACCTTCTAGCAACCTTCCTTCACATTGCTGTTTGGCCGCCCAGGCTTCTTCTCTCCCACACACACACACACAGAGTCAGCAGCCTCTAGACATAATCATTTATTGTTCAAATTTCCACAGGGATGCAGATCAAGGGGTTGTTAAATACATAGCTGTTAATTCCCAGCATTATAGGATTCTACTTAAACAAATTAACAAAGAAACACTTGGAATTAGACTAGTTTTAACATGAATACAACAGGCTGTTCTGACAAAGTTCTATTTTCTGTCTAATATTACTTGTTTCTAATGTTATATGTTTCTATATATATATATATATATATATATATATTACATAAGTAGCAAAAACATATATAACAATATAGAGATTTGTGGTACCTAGAAGCCCAATTTACTCAAGAACACGCAATTTCGGGGTTTACACATGCTGTAAAATATGTACAATAGCTAAGACAGGCTTTCTATGAATGCCTCTTCAGAAACTGTTCACTGAAATATCTAAATCATGCAGAAACAGCTTGTACACTGATAACATGCAGCTCTTCTCTCTAGGCCCTTCTTCTAAAATTGAAATTACACATGCACTGCACTGTCACATCAGACATCCATTATTATTGCCGTAGCACACTCAAAGAAATCTTTCAAACAGCATTCCTCTGCAGCAGTGCATTGATTCTCCCCCCCTCATACTTTTCCCTAAACAGTTTCTCACCCACCTACAGTATCTTGACAGATGTAAATACAGGCAAGTTAAACCAAATCAGTTGTTTTTTCTTGTGATTTCTGTTAAGTTCTAATGTAATCCAGGGGAACTGCTGAAAGAAAAACAGAGACATACAGAAAGAGAGGAGCACTGAAGACACTGAAATATAGACTTGTATTCACTCAGTTTTGGATCTTATATACATGTCCTCTACTGCCACTCCTTCCCCAGCACAGCCCAAGTCACATGTGGTATTCTGAAATCACACTCTGCCTCAAAGCAACACTGATGGGAAAAAAATGCAAAAACAAACTTGTGAAACAAATCTCCTCCTCTTCTGTTTATTTTTGTTGTAGTGCCATGAGTCATAAAAGATATTTCAACACTCGTCTCTTTTCCACCCATGCCTGATATCCCTTTTGGAATGAAAAGTCCAGTAATAATAAGAAACATATGAGAAGCAAATGAACGCTAACTATGATAAAAGCTTGGGATAATGGATTTACTTAGCGAGAGGGTAAATGTAAAGTTGCCTGACATGCAGGAAGGAGGGGGTCAGTGACAATAAAAGAGAGGAGGAGACAGCGAGAGACTGCTGTGACTCAGCCTTTTCCTTGTCAGAGAAATAAACAACTAAATACATCACGGGTGCTGACATATTTTACCTGCTTGCAGGTACCAGACAAAGCCACAGAAAAACATTAACCCTGGCAAACAGTTGATATTTACTGAAAATGTGTTATTTCAATCAACTCCTCTGCATTAGCTGATGGCTTTTGAGTCATATCACTGCTTACTGCTGTAGGCTACGCAAACAAGTGCTGGGCACCAATGGCAACCAGCTGACCATGTAGTCAGGGTTTATCGATATCACAGTGAGCAGTACGTAACCTGAGCACCTGTTGTGTTAAGCACAGGCTCAAACTGGCGGCCTCTGCAGAGTCCTAACATCCATAATAAACATGTCACAAATTCTCTACGGCGAGCCGTGCCTTCTGGACAGGAAACTGGGTGCTGATGGCAGAGGAAGTGTGATGGCAAACACATTCAGAGCAGGGAGGGTGCAGGGGAGAAGGGAAGAGATGGGATGCCAAGGAGGATGAAAGAGCGTAGTGTCAAATTCCTACCACATCTGGAAAGAATTGCACACACCAGTTACAGAAGTACACTGGGTACTTGCACTCTGCCAAGCACACTCACTCACGTACTGCCATGCCAAGCACAGGCTTTGCACATTGAAAAGTGTGTCTTAAATGCCTTACAGGACTGCAAATAAGCTATGCAAACAGTGCCACCTAGTGGTCATTCAGCTGTTGGCACAGCTGGTAATGAATCTGAGAGAACAGGCAGACTGACTGGGGTTTACATTGACTCACACAGCCTTCTGTCTGTGGCTGGCACAGTTAAAACAGATTTGTGGATCAGAGCCTCATTAACTTTCCGGTCTAACTCCTCTTTTAGTTTGCTTCCATGAGCCAAATCAAGTAACCACAATGTGCACTGAAATAGCTCCATCCAACTACTCAGAAAAAAAGATTATTAAAAAGATTTTTGCATTTGTGCAACTCCACCATTTTGTTTTTTCTCTATTTTACACAGGCAATAATTAGCTAGAAAGGTTTTTTTCACTTTAATCAGTAGCTATACTTTGTGCTCTGTGAATTACTTAATTGTTCATTATTAAAACAATAAACACTGCAGCATGTTGATAAGATCAGGCTGGGTGACATTAGACTACATAAGTATATGCAATGACAACAAACAAAAAAACAATTACGTACAGAGCCATGTTTCACTGGCATACTCTGCCATAACTTTATATTTCAATCTTGTAAAAAATGTTTAAAGAAGCAACTAAAGAGGTTAGTCTTGAAGATAGACCTGCAAAATAAGTATTCTTTGACTTTCTTTGAAGTATAGATCTTCAAATGAACAAAGATCATCTTTTTTATACTTTGCTAATCAATTATTTGGTTAATGTTTTGTATGTCTTATATTTGTTTTTGATGTACTTTTATCATGATTAATAATAGTAATGATAGTACTACTAATGGTGGAGATTATTGACATAACTGTATTATGTACTATATGTTGATTATATTGTAATTTTTCAACATGGATCTAAGTATGGAAGAATACTTGTTGCCAAGATAACAATCAGCAGGGATCCCAATAAAAAATAAGCAATGAGAGCGAGAATAGGAATAGGAACGTATGGTTCAGATAATATTTACAAACAAAAACTAAATATATTCAATCTGATCTTTATTAACTTGATTATGAATGATCTACCAAAAAGAAATACAACAAGCATCTATGTTAACATTTCATTAGTTTTGATTGTGAAAACACGTGCAGGCCTCTGCTATTGTTCTCTGTTAGGGATGTAATAAGGGCCCTATTTCACTTGAATTATGATGTTTAAATACCCATTAGTTCCATCTAAAATGGTTTAAATTCTAACCTTATCACAACTATGTCTTCCCATCGAGGACATTTTTTAAAACACATCCTCTTTTACTGATGTTCAAATCAGTAAGTAATTAATTTTTAAAGCAAAACAAATCTTTAGGCTGAGATTAAAAACGGCACACTTTAGATGGGGAGAAGACACTATTTATCAAACTTCTGCCCTCTTTCCCCCTGAGAGTATGCTAAAAAAACAAATCAAACATCAGCTGAGAGAGAGCTCTGCTGCCCAATACTTTATTCCCGACCGCCATGCATCACACTCACAAGTACTGAGCTCCTCAAAATAACAGCCACCAGTGGGACATGTGAGACACATCATGAGAAAGACGGACATCTGGCGAGACGGGATGCACCACACAGAACTCTGTTGCCAGGGAGATACGACAGTGGAAAGTAGAGGAAGGATCTGACTACAGAAGCCTAGTAGTTGTAGTCAAATAACAAAACTCACAGAAGATCATTCCCACCTGAGACAACATGCTGCAATCTGGGGAAGATTCATAAGTTCTCGGGATGAGCTGAAGCAATGGTGTGCTGTTGTCAATCACTTTCTGTTGTGGCAGCCAAACAGCAATACAGTGTTTATTTATTTATTTATTTATTGACAGACTCCTCCATCAATAAATAATGAGGATGGAGAGCAGTCGTGACTAGCACTGCACGTATCTAGGAACTCATACCCCTCAGCCTTAAAAACAGACCCATCGCTTCAGCATGGCACTGCGTTTACCAAAAAAAAACCCAACACACTCACACAAGGAGCAAGGTTCTCTTTCTGAATTATTGTTTCAGAATTTGACTAGAAAAAAGAGACAGAAACAAGGTTATATAATAATGCAATTTGTACATTTCAATAGAATACACACATACTGTCACATAGTGTACATCAAATAAAAAGTGCTTCATACAATATGTCTATGACTGTCTTTGAAACACAGCATGAAGGGCAAGTCATTTGAAGTGTCCGACAACATACAGTGCTTTATCCAAGGACGAGTGGATTGCATTTGACTGAAGTCACCCACATTAACAGACACTTTAATTCCATACAACGTGCTCAGGGTCATGTCGCACTTTTTGTCTCTTACAATCACAAAACCTGTGTCTTCATTACAGAAAGACCCACACATTTCCCCTGTGCAGGAAGAACTCCTTTCTTAGCGCAGCAGAGAGCAACTCTATTCTTGGGAATTTGACACATGAATGTGTATGAGCGCAAACACACAAGCTATTTTCTCAGTTGCATGTATTTTGAGCTAAGAACACATGCAGAAAATGTGAATAAGAGCAATGAGGGATTATTTATGGCTGGTAATCCATTTGAGGAGGGGCTGAGGGCTCTGTTTGTTGATAGATTGTCTGGACAAATACCCACTCTCCTCCTCTGGTCTGACCTCTCTCCAGCCTTTAGCAAAGGCAGAGGCACTGGTAAGCACGAAGACAGCGCTGGTCATGATGTGTTATTCCCCTTGACAGCCACAGGGGACGCACTGGTTCTGCGCACACTGCTTGGTAGAATGGGTTGGCTCCGAGCCTTGATTCTGCAAGAATGCAGTGGGATAACATTAACACTTGGAATAGTGACAGTACCTACCTCAGACAGATTAGTGGTAATATGGCTACTGTAGGGTGTAATCACCCTGCAGCAATTACCAGCACATCTCTTTTTAACATTTTATAAATAAATGAGAAAATTTATAACGCACATCAAGGTCAAGGTCACAACCATGCCTTTAAGAGAGATGTCCAGATACATGTCCTGTTGTCATTGTGCCACTGGGTGTCAGTGTGGTGACATACTGATGAAAGTCAAACACATGCTGAACACAGTGTGGTTTCACTCTTTACCAGCTATTCCCCCTCCACTCTCCCCTCTATTTCCTCTGTCATTCATTCTTTTATCTCTGGCCCCTGCTCACCTGGGTCTGTCTGCGAGTGGGCCGCACAGGTTGGTTGTCAGGGTGGTTGGGCGCCCATGGCCCCAGGCTCTGATTGGAGTAGAAGTCCATGGGGTAGACTTCCTTCCAGCCAACCTCCTGTAAAGCTACAGCTGCCTGAGAGATATAGTGAGACAGATAATCACAAATAATGGACAAACAAAAAAGAAGCTCGACAACCTAAAAGTGCAATAGCCCATCAGTCAGTGAGGCACTATGGTACACGATTCAGCTGTTTTTTCCCTGTTTATCTAGGACTGTATTTGCAGCTTTTGGGCAAACCAGCTGCAGGAAACCACAGCGTGATGAGAAGATGCAACAGACAAGACAGGTGTCATAATATTAAGCTTGGATAACAGGCACAGTTGTCATGTTATCCCTATGCAGCTGCACTGCATGACACAACAGCTGTTAGAGGAGAGCAACAGCACTTGCATGACAGTGCTGTGAAATAAGTGCAGACTGCTCCTTATGGAAGAGAGGTGCCTGTGAATATTGATTCTGAATGACAGAAAGAGCAGCTGAATGACTGAGCAGATGAATAAACAAGCGTGCTGAATGAAAGAACAAATCATTTGATTGTTCATTTATTAATCTATCCAACTGCTCATTCATCTTTCATACTATTTAGATGCCAAGACCTAACTTTGGGATCATTTAGACAATGTGTGTCGAAAAATGATGAGAAAACAAGTCATATTAATATTATAAAACTCCAAAAACAGTCATTTAACAAATTAGATAATTTAGTTCAAAGAAACATGACACATTTAGCATGAAAGGGATGAAATCTGTCTTCTAGTGGGACATAATTCATCACTGTTACACAGCTTGTGTGTAGCCTCTGTAGTTTATTTTGTTAATACGGTGTGTCCCAACACTGATAAGGTAGTGTTCTCTTACACACTGGCTGCATCTTTAAATAGAAACAGGAAAACAACACTCCCCTTAAATATGTTTTTTTAATACCTTCATATGAACAAGAAACAATAAAGGATAAAAGCAACAACAGTAGAGATAGAGACATGAACTTTCTTGGTCCAAACAAGTAATGGACATTAAGCTAATATCCAGCTATTAAAAATACAATATAAGGGTCAACCAAATTCCATAGTGTTTCCTCCTAAACAAACACTGTATACTATGTAAACTGTATACTGGGATAAATCTTTCATAGTGTTATTTTTTGCCTTTCCTTTCCCCAAACATGCATCTGCTAGAGTTTTCTTCATTTTCTCCTCTCCTCTGCCCTTATTCCACCCGCCTCTCATTTCTTTAGCCTTTATCCACTGCTCTTCTCCTCTCCCCTCTCACACCAACTGCCTCTCTCTGTGGAAGCTAGCTTCTCTTGCTAATCCCTGCTCTGACAGGAGAGCCAAGTGTGTCTTATTGACTATAAATATAACATGAGACGCACTGAAAATAAATGCTGCCCCCCCACCCCCACCCTTCTCCTTGCTCACTCCAACCTCCCATCTCGTTCCTCTTCATCTTCATTGTAAATGCCACAGTGAAAAGCACAGTGCACTGAGACGTAGAATACTCATAAGTGTGACATGGGGGTGAATTAAGACTTATCACAAACACACACAAACACACATATAGTAAGTAAGCTGCAAATTCTTTAAATGCACAGACATTTTTCCCAAATAGCTAGTGGGAGAGCAAAACGAGCTCTAACAAAAAAGGGTTTAAGAAAATAGATGCCACTTTCCTCATTACAGCGGGGCGAATTTCAGACTTCACATGCACCATTATAGACCTCAGTCAAAAACAATACAAAATAATCATCACCTTTTCTTCTAAGGTGAATGCTATCATTATTCGTAATGGGCTCATTCTGAAATGTATGTGAAGCACAAGCAGTGCACAAAGATGTGTAGTCGGAGAAAAACAGCGACCATTTCATATCACAATCCAATATTCAAGACAGCAGTTCCCCTCACAGCCATTTCACAAGGATTCAAATCAGTAGCATATCTTTGAGGAAAATCATTGAATAAATTAATAGGTGACATGAAATGCTAACCAACCAAGTCACATAGCACATAACTGCCAAAACCATCAGAAAGTTTCTAAACCAACTGCAGCGGCACACAAACAAACACTTGCTTTGAAATGGATCTTTATGGGTTGCTGACCGATCTATCTCTTACTCCCTTTAGAAAAACAAGACAGCTGCGGGGGATTGGGGGCTGTGTGGTCCTATAGCCAGTAGGGGGGGCTAGTCTTCTGCTGATGCTGTTTTTTGTGTGTGTGTGTGCTGGTGTGCTTTATAGCAGGGATAGAGGGAGAGGAAGAAGGAAGGAGGAGGAGGAGGAGTAGGTGTCCATTCCCAGCACAAGCAGGCCTTGATGGGTCCTATACAAATTCACATACAGACCTTTGTGTGTGTGCAATGCGTGAGCCTCCTCTGATAAGTGAGTGACAGCTGTGATCTTGCTGAGAGTTAAGGTGTATGTTTACCTCATATGGGGACAGAAGGGGTTTGGAGAAGGCTGAGCCCCAATCGATAGAAAGGCGTGGACAAGCGATCTGGATCCATCTGTAGGGAAGAGAAATATGTACAAATTTGTGCTCAAACGTATCGAGTGAGTGCAAATGTGTGTGTAAAACAGAAGCAGTCAGAGACCGAGCTCCTATTAGATAGGCAGGGCACATCTGCGGCTGCACACTGCATGTGGATACGTGATGCAGTGGGTTGTGCAGGGAGCCTCCCTCCACATGATCTCCAGCATCTGTTTGAGAGATTTGTCCTGATTTGCAACAGCTCTAAAGACAGCCACGGTACACTGTCTAAATGCATAGCAGCCAGTGAAAGAGGGAGGCTGAAAAGAGATGGGGAAGGTTTGTGGTGGTGGTGGTGGTGGTGGGGGGGGGGGGGGTCTGGTTGCAGAAGGCATACACAGGAAAAACAGGGAAAGAAGTGAACAGAGGTGAAAAGCGGAGAAACGCAGTGAAAGAAAAGAGGGAGAGGTTAGGTAAGTGTGAATAAAAAACCCGCACCAGCCTGGTCTCCACGGAGGTAGCCTACATAGCTGGCAGACGGGGGGGCTGTGTATGAGAGAGATGGGGAGGGGGGTGCGAAAAAAAGTGAGAGAAGGACACAGATATAGAGCGATAGGGAGAAAGAGCAATGAAGATGAAAACAGAGGGAGGGGGCTGACGAGGCACAAGAAAGAAGAGAACAGAGGCAGAAGAGAGGAGGAAGATTGGCAGGGAGAAAAGTGTTTACTCTGGAAAATGTTTGAAAGAGGGATGAGGAGGGCGTGGATGTAAACAGCTGGAGGGAAAAATGAACAATGGGAAAATCGAGATGGAGAGAAGTGGCCGGGGCTATGGGGGTTAGCTTTCGCAGATCAATGCTATCCACAGCTTCATCTCCACTGAGGGAGCAGACCATCCCTCGTCCCTAATCCTAATGATAGCGCTCCATCAGAAATATTGACAAATATGAATTGAGCTGCAGTGCATATATAAAAGCCCTGAGATAACATTAAATCCAGGTAAATGTGAATAAGAATACAACTGTTTGTGATTTAAGCAAACGAGAATAAGCTAGTACAGAAGCATAGATGGAAAACACTTGAAAGAAATAAGTTTTGTCGTAATCGCTTGAATACTTTCATGTCTATGCTACTGCCTCAAAATCCCCATCTGTCTATTCTTCATTTTCCAACTTTCACACAATTTCTCAAATGCAGAATTGATTGCAATGTTGACTCTGGCTCCACTCAGCTTTCTGTCACAGAAATATTCCACCCCCTCGGGGTAAACACATGCATTTTCTCATTTTCAAATAGCACTTTTTTTTTTTTAAATGTCTCCCCCCAAAGACTGAATTCTTATTCATCCTCCTAATTTGAGAGTCAGCTGAGTCAGAGATATTTGCACCAAGCACCAATCTCCTAAGTTTGCTGAGTTGAGATGGAGATGTGGAATCTGAAAAATGACCTTTAAGTCCATCAGCTGCTATTCATAACCTTAGCCCTTTACGTAGCCAGACACTGCACATGTATCAAAACTGGCCAAACACACAGGAAGAAGGTACGGGACGGGGGTCTGACAGTTTGCAATTGTGTGTGCACATGTATGTGGGTAGATGTGTATATGCACTGCTGTATGTATCGGTATGTGTAGAATGAGCTGAAAAGGGCTATTGAGAGGAGGGTTTGAGAAGAAATTAAGTCAGAAAACATGAAAGGGAAGGCAGAAAGGATCCCTCCTAAGGAGCAGATAGCTGACTGGCATGTGGAGCCAGAAGGGACTTTTCTAATATTAGCACAGAGACTGACTGAATGGCGCAATTCAGTAAAACGCTTGGTGTCATGCCAGGTACTGCCCCCAGAATGCGGCCCCAAATTGTATTTTCAGCCCTTATCTGGCCTTCAATCTAGACAGCACAGTAGAGATCCCACATCATGGGGTGCAGTGAAACAAAGAGAGAGCTGGAGGAAGGAAAAGAGAAAGAGGTGCACAGACAGAGGAAAAGTGGTCTTTTGTCTCTGGCAGTTGAGCCTTGTTTCACAACTTATTCCCAAGCAAAGATTAACTGAAGTAAAGAATGTATGAATACGAGTTTGACAGAAACCTTGTCTCTTCAGTCCCTCTCTAAAGGATCTGTTTCTTTTAGTAGAAAGTATAACCTTTTAACACAAAGTGACATGCAAGGATTAGAGGAGCAGGATGCAGGACTGGTGGGTACTATGCTGTAATATATAAAGGTAAAGCTGCATGACATTTAGTACTGCTATGCAATGTGAGCTCCAGCCCTGGCCTCGCTGCATTACCTGCTGTGGCCCATTACACCCTGACACTGTTAGGAGGACCTCCACCTGCATGGCTTCACTTCAATTACTCTCATAGTCTTGACCCACCAAAAGCAAGAACAATTAACCTTTTAGCACTGCAGGAAAATGAAAAATGTTCACCTTTGACGGCAAACGTAAATAAATTAAAACAAACAATTTAATTTCAATGGAGTCAAAAATTCAAACATAAAGATAAATGACTGCAATACACTGGGTGGCATTTGTGGTCTAGTTGAGATAAGTGTGTGTGGTGTGCAGATATCTGTACAATAGTTTAAAACTTGCTTGGGGAAAGCCTAATTACACACTTAAGAGCATATGCTAATGGTGTCTCTCTTTCTGTGAGTGAGTATGTGTGTGTCTAATGACAGAGAAAGCCTGGGGGTGGGCTCTGTACAGTGTGCTGTGTCGGCTAGTGCTGAGCACTAATGCCTCCTCTACCACTGCACCGTCTGTCTCTCAATCTCCCTCTCTCCTTCCATTCCTCCTTCAACACAGCTTCAAACACCTGTTGGTTTGTAATGGCATTGTAGCCTCATGAAGGATGCCTGTGTTCTTACAAACTATTCTGAGCAGTGGGGGGAAAAATAAAACGGTTGATGAATAAAGAAAGGCCAAAATATCAGCAGAAGAGATCCACTCGATGTTGTCCAATCTCACTCTGAACACTTATGATTAATGATGTAAACAATGTTGTTAGTAAGTCATATCTTCCAAAATGAACCTTTCCAATTTCATCTCTAACCTAGACTCATTAAAAAAACACTAAAAACTGTTTTTTTACATTGACAAAACCACCATGATGAATAAATGAAATGCACAAAACTCTTTTCCTCTTTGCTTCGCATTTATGCTGCACTTCTTTTAAAATGCTAGATGTTATGCATTTTATGTATTCTACTTTTTAACTATATATATGTGTGTATATCTATATCTATATATATATATGAATTATTATTATGTAGTGGATTTTATTTCCCATCTTACGTTATGCATTCCTCGTTTTTATTTTACAATATGTATGCCATTCTATCATTCTGTCTATTTTTATGTGAAGCACTCGGTGGATGTATTTTCTTTGTTGTAAAGCACTTTGAGCTGCATTTATTGTATGAAATATGCTATACAAATAAAGTTTATTATTATTATTGTTAATAAATGAAATGGTCTCCAATAGAGCTGGACTTTATTACTTTTTTGGTATCGACCGAGATGTGTCTGTAGCATCGAGTATCAAAAACTGTCAAGTACCAAAAGCTGGCATCAAATGCTTGCTCAGATTCTTATTCTTCTTAGATGAGACATTTTCTGATTTCGATAATAATTTTGTCAATTTTAGACTACTTTTTCAGACAAAGTTCTTGGATGACTGATTAGTGTTTACACTGCCTTTGTGTTCTTTTGTTAAATGGAAAAAGGGTTTTGTAAAAAAACATGTTTATATCCCTTTAGACTAGAGTAAGGTATTGGAAAAACAGTTTTAGGAACAGTAAACTCAGATATTGTGTCGGCACTAGTATTAAAATTTTTCAAACAATACCCATCCCTAGTCAACAAAACAAAGCCAAAATTATTGTTGCATTGCATTCTGATGTATATACACCTAGTTGCCCATTATCTGGGTGCACATACCTAAAAACTGATTCAGTCTACAACAGCAGCCCTGTAATCAATGCTACCTTCATGAAGGTTATAATATTCAGTTTTTATTGAAACTGTTGATGAGGTGTTGATTAAACTTTATGGTCATTTTGGAGGCTGTAGTGTGTGGTGTTACTAAATTGTATTGGGTTATACTGAGAGAAGTTTCTAATATTTTGTCCAACCCATTTGTATGAATAAAAGTGGACTAAATATTAAAAACATCTCTCACAATATTTGATTCATTACAGGGCAGTTAGTTGGATAGGTGTACCTAATAAACTGGCAACTGAGTAAAAAAGTGTATAATGCATTCCTATCTGATATAAATGCATACAATGGGCCATTTTGTATTCAAACCCTTTGTTTTCTTTGCTGAAAAGCTTTTTGTCTGTAATGAGGGTTTGTTTTGGTTGGGTGAATCGTGCCTGACTTACATAATTTCGAAGTTGCACTCATACATCAGTCTGAAGAGGAGAGCCAAAAAACAAAGAAAAAAAAAAATCGCTTTTACCATGATCGCTTGCTTTCCAAACACAGCCCCCTCAACTACCTCTGCATCTCTCTATCTCACTCTCCAACTCACTCTCAATCTCTCTCAGACCTTCTGTCCTTCTCTCACCCACTCCTCCCTCACACATCACACCTCTCATTACTCCACAGTGAGAGGCCAATCTGAGGGAGTGTGAGGAGCCTGTGTGTCTGTGTGAGTGTGATTGGAGCTGTTGCACATCAGTGTCTCACTAACCCCTTGTCCATCTTCACCTCTGTTCTTCTGGTTGGAAGTCATAAATCGGAGAAACTGCACCTTGAAGCCTGAGCACTTGATATTTCATTGAAGAAAATTGAGGAGTTTATTTTTTTGAAGACAGGAATGCTTGTTGCTGAGTTGCATAACAGTGTTAAGTGGCAGAGCACATTTCAGCACCTGCCACTGTGATTATCAGTAACATGTATTAATGACATGATCCACAAGTGCATCAATAATGTCACACTTCACCAATAATTTCACAATATGTGAAGGAATAAGTGTTTACTATAGGTGAGTGGTTCACAGTTTCCTTGGGTTCAGGAAAGGCAACATATTTTTAGACTTATGGTAAGATGATTAAAATGAAACAGAATTTGGAGGCTAAAGGTAAAAAAAAAATAAAAAGCCATCCTGAGCAACAACAAGGTTAATATATTTTTCTACTTTTCATTATATTCTGACCATATTGCAAAAGTATAGAGTGAAAAGAAAGCACTTTAATAGATAATTAAAGTATAAAATTCCTATTCCTATGCCCCGTGTGTCAAAGCTGAGGAAACTGTATCAAGCATCCAAGTTTATTACGCTGGACAATTTGTTTTTGCTATGAAGGCAAAACTATGGAATCTCACCACGACATGAATGTCAATTTTGTTTATGATGTTTGTCAGCTCCTTGTTATAGTGTATACTTGCAAATTATGCCGACTCTCCAGTTATGTGTGCAACGATGCTTACAGAATACATTTCAAATGTTGTTGATTGCAACTTTTAGTAACAGTAACAAAATTAAAATGGCAACCTTTTCACTGCGTAAGGATGAATCTTAGCCTCGGCCCACAGTGCTTCATGCATTGTGGTATGGCTCAAAAGCATCAGAGGTGTCCCCAGGGGGAATAGACCAAAATTACTTTGCAAGTGACTGAATCAGCCTTAAACCAGCTACAGCCAGAATCTAAGTAAGGTGCTTGATTTGTTTTCTACATTCATGTTCTTTAGTGAAAACTGAGTCTGGACTGGCTTTGGGAATTTGGGCGGGCTTCTGCAAAGCAAGGAGAATATGGGTCATCGTTTTTATTTCATCTACCATGGCCAAGCAGTTCCGATTCAATGCATAGCACATGTCTTAATTTGGTAGTGAGTTAGTATATGTATATGTGCATCTTAATACTCACGCATCCACATCTGGCATCAGATCCAGCTTGCTGGGGAAAATCTCAGACAGGAGCACTCGAGTGAAGGACTTGCCCAAAGATTGAAGCCTCGACTCCAGATGCTAGGGAGAAAAATAAGTCAAATAGAAAGGACCAATGGAAAAGTTTGCAATCCACACATCAAAAATTCTCTCTAGGGTTGTGAAATGCCACTATATCAAATGATAAGTTACAAACCACATAGCCCACAACTTCATACAGATACAATCCTGTAAGCATTCCAATCTAGGGCCGTCCAGAAGTTTTTGCTCTACTGTGAACAATCTCAGCAGGAAGACTATTTTATCCAGTTCTCTTTCTCTGAAGCCTCATATAGCCATCCATCTTTTTTCTGCTGCTTACCCAAGTCTACAGGGTGGTGACAGCAACTTAAGCAAGGTAACAGATTCCTCTCCTCAGTCATGTGCTCCAGCTTCTCCTGGCATTTTCAGGCCAGGTGGGATCTGGGTCTCCTTCCAGTTGGCTCTGAACGCCTCCACAGGGAAGCGTCTGGATTAGATGCCCAAACCACCTCAACTGGCTCATTTCAGAACAAAAGAGCGGCGATTCTACTCCTTAGGGATGTTCAATCTCCTCAACCTGTCACAATGTGGCCAGACACACAGTGAAGGAAACTCAGAGTCTACCCAGAGCTCAAAACTGTAGAGAGGGCAAGAATTCAGATCGAGCGCTTCCGCTTCAGACTCCCCCTTCACGAATGTCCAGCACGATGCCCACATTACGGCTGACATTGAAGCACTCCACCTGTCAATCTCATACTACATCTTACACTCATTAATAAGACCACCTGATACTTCTCCTTCACTTCGGGAAGCAATTCACTCCCAACCCAAAGGGAGGAATCCAGTGTTTTCAGGCAGAGTATCAAACCATCAGACTTAGAAGTGTTGACACTCGCAATCAGCAGTAAATCACTACAATGAACCATGGAAGTCTGACGAAGCCAACAGAACTACATCTTCAGATGCAATCCTAAATCACTAAACTGGTGTCTCTCCACTCCTTGTGTAAGACTAGAGATTATGTCCATAAAGACCATGGACCATTGTTCGACAAACTGGAGGGAATGTGCTTTGGTCCTTCTAAAACTGAGATTCAACAATTGGCTGAGCAAACAACAGTCAGAGCCTTGCCCTCCGTGACACACAGTAATATAGATGCAACCTTTTGTTTCTATAGGGAAAACTCTAACAAAGTGGTGCTCAGCAAGGGAAATATGAGTGTCCCCACAACCATCTGGCATCTTTCACTTTAGGCAACTCTGGAAAAGGAGAGTCTAACAAGGGGTTTGGCTCAAGAGTTGGTGCTGTGCATAGAGGTAAGCCCACCTATATTTTTGTAGCAAGGGTTCAGCACACCATGGCCCTTAGCTTTGCCTTACATTTCGCAATGCACCAGTCCCCTACACCACCCTGGAGGGTAGTGGGCCCACATAGAGCTGGAGCTGAATAAAGCCACTTGGGTACAATCCCAGACACCGTGCCTTGTATAACATATCAATAAATGAAACGGTTTTGCAAGTTCAGGTACACTGCTCCCTTGCTGACTCTGCCTTTGAAGTTTTGGGCATTGGTACTTGGACTAAGGTGTTATTCAGGGATGCAGAAGGAAGCCAAGGAAAGGAGGAAATCCCATAAATGTTCCTTGGGTGAGATAAAGGTACCAGTGTTGCTGATATCCACTGTCCTTGGGAGTATCATGAGACATTTCTACATATGTGCTCTTATCAGAGATAGTTCTGTACCCTTACTTAAGAGTTATCTGATACAACACTTCTTAATCTCGACAAATCGCTATGGGAGAGCTGGTGGGTCTTTTTATTCAAATCCCCTTTTTTAATCCATCCTCTCCTGCTACCTAAAATGAAACTTTCCTTCTCTGGTTGGCATTTTTACACCAATGCTAATGTCATCTTTCAAGTCTGGATATGAGCAAACAGGAGAAGTGCACCAGTATAAGTTTAAGAATGCATGGACCTCCTGTATAAGCCTAAGAATGTATATTGACTAATGAAACCTAGGTGTGGTGTGGTTTTAAACCTTTTACATCTAGCATTCAAGTGGACGTCCATGCATTCTACCATACCGCAATGTATACTAAGACATAATGATGTGAAGGCAAAGCTAATAAACAAAGTCAAACACCCAACAGTACAGAAAAACAAAAATGGGTGTGTAAAACAAAGGAGAAAGAATGAAGAGAACAATATGGAACGGGCAGTGGAGTGGAAAGCAGCAGGAGGAGCAGCTGTGAGTTAGGAGTGACCAGAGAGGGCTTCTCGGTTGATCGATTAGTAACCCCAGACAGACTCGTGTCCATGCTAACGCATGATAGCTTGTACTTGAAAAGACTGAGTTTCTCACTTATGTGTCTGCACCTAATGTATCAGCATGAGCATGCACACACATAGTATCTATGAATACGTTTTCCAGGATTATTATATTTCATCTTTTTAATTCTGTTTGCGAAATCTGAACATTTTGAGTGACAGAATTTTTCAGTTTTAATTTATGATTCAAATTCTTCATTTACTGGGATTGCATTGTGAAAAAAGCCAATGTCGATTGTTTTCAATTTTGTACAGTATTTTAAATATGTATTTATTATTGATTATTTCTCCTTTTCATTTCCTAGCAGTAACACTCCAACACAGCCAACTTTGAGGCCAACAGCAGGAACAAGGATAGGACTTTCTATGGCTGATTGGCTGCATCATCCTAAATGTGAAATAACAAGCTCCCAGTGTGAAGACTGCTTGTCTTATCAGTACTTCATGTCACCAAACCACTTGTCAGAGAAACCCGCACTGATAAATATTACAAGCCATTGCGCAAGTGACCTCAGGACATGTAGACTGTTGAAATGAGGATGGAGACTCTCACCTCCAGGACTTTGGGGCTGCCCTGCCGGCCCAGCGTGCCCAAGATCAGACCCCATCTCTGGGCCAGTCGAGCCTTGTCAATAGCCTGGAGCCTTAAGGCGCGCATGGTCTCATGGTCATAGTACTCCTTGGAGAACACCTTACAGTAGGGGTCATATCTACGAACAAACACAGACAGAAAAAGGCAAACGCATACACAGATGTGAATGGAATGTGCGCATAAACATAAAACAGACAAACCATATTACACACTATCATCTATTGTTCAGGTGTCTATCTTGAGGACAGAAATGAAGAAAAGATGAAAAAATCCAATCATGAAAAGCCATCAAGTATGACAGGAGTTAGTGTATCTTAGGAAAAATTGAGGTATTTCTGAGCATCTAATCTCCTTTTCTCCGGTACAAGGAGTTCACTTGAGATTAGAATCTTGTTTATGAGAGACCTGTGATCTGTGCAGCAGTGCATATGTCTATAACAACACAATTTCACTTTGCATACAAACAAGTCCTCATCAAAACAGAACTTCATCCTCAGATGATGACACTGCAATAAGGTGTGTGAGTGATCATGGCTGCAAGGGATTCTTTAATTTGAATAGCATTATAAAATACCTTTTCTATGTTTCAATAGGTGATCACATATGTTTTTAAATATATATTTGTAACATTGCTTACTTCTCATCTTAGTTTACCAACTTTTGCAGTCAGATTACTTAATTCCATTTACATCAGTTTCTCCCAAATTGTGTGAATAACATTAGAGCTGTAATGCTAAATGACTACAATAAACATTTTGTAGGTGATGTCAGTATATAAATTACAGAGAAATGAAAAATGGTGCCACTTTGTTTCACAATACCTGTAGGCAGGGATATCTGGGTTTGCGATCATGATTGACTCCAGGTGAAATCTTCCATCTCCCAGATAACTATAGAAAAACACCAATAATTTCAATGTTAGATGTGAAGAAAAGAAATGAAGACAAATTGTTTGTGGAAAGGTAACCCCGTCTAGACAAAATCAAAATTCAATGTGCAACCCAAGTAAATACTGGCCTATTATTCTCCAATTCTCTCCACCAGCGTTCTCTCACGCTCTCTTTTTAAATCCATTCCTCTCTGCAGCCTTTTAACAAAAGACCAAAGTGTTACCAGGCAGAAGGCCTGAGGCTGGGGTGAAGGTCCTGTCCATCTTTGCTGCCCGGGAACATGACCCCAACGATTGGAGCATGCTCTTTACAGAGAATGTAAGCCCTTACAATTAACCCAGGATCTGGTGCTGGGAATTCACTGGAGCCCGAGAGGAGGGAGAGTTCACAAACCATAAGTATGCAGGGGCATGTGAGTGCCTGAAAACACAAGGTCAGGCAGAACAGTCTTACATAAACCCCCCTCTCAGGGTCAGGCTGAGAAGAATCCTGCTGTTAGTGTGAGAGGGCTCAGGTCAGTACCCCTACTCATTACTGTACAGTCTCAGCAGGCCTTCTGAGACAGGACATGCAATTAAACCCACTAAGTGGTCAGCTTTTAGAGCAGCTTGAAACAGGCTGTGGCTGGTTTGCCATATAGGCTACCTGGAGACATGTCTAGCCAAGACTTTATTTATGTGTGTGTGTGTTGGTGTGAAAGCACACGTGTCTCACTGTGCGTGTGTGTGTCACAAATATCACTGAACAACAACACAAAATGAATCCGAGCAGAGCCTCTGTTGAACAGCTTCTCTTTGCTTAGCAACATCCAAGGCCCTCATAATTATGTTCCCAACAATAAGCCTGCTGCACTTCAGCCACAGTTGTCCTCAGCTCTCTGCAGCTTTAAGAGGCTGGTGTGCTTGACTCTAGCTCTCTCTGTGATCACAGTCCTTCCATCCATATTCTATTGTTCTTTGTAAAAATGCTTTTCTTATAATGGTAATACTATGCATGTTTGCGTTATTCAACATCGTATCTTCCCATTCACATCTTCATAATGCTCTATTACGAGCAAGAGCTGAGTAGAGGCAGCGGATAGATGTGGTGGACTGATCATTTCTTATAGCTCACTGCACTTTTTAGTTTTTAAAAATACTTTTCTTCATTATAGAAATGTGATGGACCTGGCCCTTTTTAAAGATGGGCCTCAAAGGCTAATATACCACTACTCATTCTTCATAATGCTCAAGAAGCTCAACAACACTTTCTTTGACTCATTCCTAATTAATGTAAGATAACCCAATGTTAAATATAAATGTATTGTACTATTGAAGGCCATGAACAAAACCATGCACTGTTAAAAAGAGCTTGTTCTGTGCTGCTTTTCTTGAGACAGTGTATAATCAACTGTGTCAATAACTTAATAGTAATTCACTGAGGTAAAAGTAAGCTTGTTAATAGAGGGAACTATCACTCAGTAATTAAGCTTTGGACGTAGCTGTCACAACATAATAAAACATTTCTTTTTTAGATTTATGATTAAAATTGTACACCGTTTGGAGGAGTGGGTCTCTTGCTATACCATAGAGGGAGGGAGATAAAGTCTGTATGTCGTACATGTGTATTGAATGTGTGTGTGAGGAGAGAAAGCGAGAGCGCGCGAGAGAGAGAGCGAGAGAGAGAGAGAGAGAGAGAGAGAGAGAGAGAGAGAGAGAGGCATACCAACTCTCAGGCAGCCTAATCGATTCTCTCTCCCATCACACCCCTACACACCCCCACTCACACATCAAAGACAATGAACATTGGATTAGTAGGTGAAGCACACCCTAACCCTTCCACTTCCACTTCTTTCACACATACAAAGACACACACACTAAGACACACACCACTTTTGTCTCCCATAGGGCCTGGCTTATGCATAAAGCAAAGCTTGTCCTTGTGTAGCCATTTTAATCTCATGCACTGGGAGGTTTTAATCATGTGGACTAACACTAGATGTATGCGGAACAGACATACCGGGTGATGCACCTAGACATAATTATACCTGGGGAATTACTCCTACTCACTGTGCACCACAAGGCATAGAATTCTCTCTACTGTAGAGCTGGACAAGATGTATAGACACAAAGTGGCTGTGGAGGTGTTGTTTGGTGCCTGATCTGTTACTTTGCCAGAGCACTGGCACTCCCTGTACTGCAGGGAGGATAAGCATCACAAGTCTAACATGCACAGTGTTTATAATGTTTATAATTGATGTAAAAACACTGAAGAGCTAGTCTTTTAGGACACATGCAGCTACCTAGTGGATTCATCATCTTTTTTCCCATTTAGAGGAAATGAAGGGAGAAAAAATAACTTTCCCACAAGTTGAAACTAATTTAAAGACAAATGGTGACATGTTGCACAGTTGATCAATTTTCACCATGAATGTGCTACAGTAGGTGTCATACTTTGTGAAAACAATTCTTTAAAACGTGGAAAATTGGTAAGCATGTGGATGTGTTGTGGTTGGTTTGAAACAGCCAAAATTGGCCACGTCTGTCTGGCTTGACAATTCAATGCTTTGCACAGTGTGAAGGTATTTTTAGCATTGCCGTTCTGGATCAGCATCTGGCTGTATCTGGCTGTATATAATAGCACACAGACACAGCTGTCACAGCTAGTTATGCCTGGTGTGACTGGTGTGATGTCATACTGATTATTCCTCATGTCACATGGGCGGGCATGGCAATGGCAGGGGTAATTATGGTAGCTGTGGGGGTGGGGGTTTGGATGAGTCAAGGCTGGATGGCTTTGATTATCTGGATATCTCTACTATCTAACAGGAAGAAAGGACAGGACCGGGGTTGAAACTGTGAGGTGGGAGACAGGAGGAATGAAGTTTCTTACATTATGGCATTGACATGGCGGTCCAAGCGAGGGGAGGTACAGCCCAAAATTTCTCCGGGTGACAGAGGTCGACACTGTGGGACTAACACATCATACTCTGGCTTGAGCACTGCACTCACTGCCTGCAGCATGGAGGAAGGGAGAAGGAAAGATAGTTAGGATAGTTTGGAGTAGACCTAGGTTTGGAATGGCTCTCCAAAAAGAGAGCTATGAGGTAGAGTCTTAAAGTAACGCTTGGATGACTTGTCCACATCAGTAGAAGTTGATAGCGAAACAGAAACCATGTACTAAGACCAGCAAAAAGGTTTAGATGGCCACATTTTTCTTCGTCTTGTGTTGTTTAACAGCAGATCACATCCAGTTTTAAGAGAGGTAAAGAGAGGAAGAAGTAAGGGAAAAGATAGATAACCATTGGAAACAGTAGAATAAGGCTTCCCAAACAGCGCAATGATTAAATTAAAAATTACAACAAATTAAAAAGGAGGGGAGCCACCAAACACAGGAAAATTAGAAAACTGAATATGCTAAATATGTGCACAAATACAGGAACTCAATGGCATGAAGAATGATCTTAATAAGGAATTAGAGTCTTGTTTAATCTAAACCACACATATAATCTATTTGTAATATATTTGTATATTGTTGTTTGTATTGTGTATTTTCACCTGGTCAGTCCTTATTACTTTCATTTATAATTAGTGGATTATTCAGTGGGCTACCTCCAGAGCATTACGGGTTTCAGCATGTCTTCCCTTGCGACTATTGTAAATTGTTTCTGAGTTAAATATGTTATGTTAGAGGATCACATGTGCAGTACTCTGTATCGATAGTGAAAGCATCCCATTATTGCTTTGTATTTAAGGTTTATTTTATGATTTATTTATGCTGTCACTTCCTGCTTTTTCATAAACATCTTGATGCGCCAAGCTTGAAATTAATCCAGAGTAGCTGCTGATCCAAGCCTTTTTACGGTTTGTGTTGCCATTGAGTGCCTGTATTTGTAAGAAAAAAAGAGTGAGGACATTTTATATGTTAAATATGTGCATTTAACATATAAAATGTTCTCTGACAGCTCCCCTTCTTTTTGCCTTGTATTAAAGAATAGATAACAACAGAGACAGAAGACACAGAAAATGTATGCAATTGAAACAGAAGATATGGAATATGTGTGCAGAAGGAAAAAAAGTTGAAGTAGTAGTCAAAAGGTGAAGGATTGACAGAGGGCAATGACACAACGAATGAGAAATGTCAGAACAGATTACACTGAAAATATGCCCCTAAAGTGATCCTGAATGGGTCATGCATGACACTAATGGCTAAATGTATTAATTCATAATTCTGCAAAGCACTGAGAGAGAAACTGTCTACCACATGGCATGTCATACTAACAAATTATTACAATACAAAGATGTAGATAAGAAGAATATAAACACATTAACAAGGAAAATTTTCTGAAAAGAACACTCTAATGCTTGAGAAAAATCAACTCTTTCAAACACCTACATTCATTTAAGCAAAGTGAGAAGATGAGAGAACAAACAATTACAGCAAAGTTAGTGTGCTTGGAGGTAGAAGCATAAATTGAACGATTTAAGGCTAATTTAAGGCAGTCCACAGGGAATACGGGTGAACTCCCAGCTTCTCCCGCCCATACTGTATGACCTCAACAAGCCTACACATCATAAGACATGAGTGAGATGGAGGCACGCATGCATACGATACACAACTACAGAGACATATGCACAAATATACACATGGATGCACTCAAACATCCCAACATAAAATATGACCCACATGGGCAGAGCGTGGTTTAAAAATACCGGTGGTTACATTAGTGAAGGCTCAGAGTGGTATTGGTTCAACACAGCAAATGGAAGCAGCAGAACACATTATAGAACAGAGAGGCAGCCAGTCTGGAAAAAAAAGGATGTTCAAGCTTAATACTATAGCTACTGTCACTGATTATGTAAAGAGCAGAGATGAGCACGATGCTGAACCGAGAGTTCATTCCACCTTTCAAATCCAAAATAACTGCTGCTGGATTTCTCAAACCCACACTTGAACTGAGCTTAAGTGTGGAGTGCAAGCTTGTTCATAAAAGCCAGGAACCAGAAAAGGTATACTGTACAAATGCATAGAAGTGTGTATGTGTGTGTGTGTTCCTATACTGTACATACAAAAATACTTGGGTAAAACAGAAAATGCACACAAGAACAATGATTATGTAGGTAAAGATACAGAATCACTCTACGTCAGTTCTCTCTGACGCAAAAATGGACTCATCTACATATACACAGATCACACAATCAGACAAACCCAGTGCTTAATCACCTGCAGTGCTGCCACAAACTGAATAGTGCTGACGAGTGCCAGAGATTGTCCAGGAGGGAAGTTGAACTTGACCGTGTCCAGGAAGTGTGCATTGTCCATCTGGATATCCACAAACACATACAGCATCTTAATACCTGCTGTGGAGTCTATGGGGACTGCAAGGAGACAAAGACAAAAGAAAGATGAATAATTCGCTCTGTCATGTCAGGTAAGCCTGTGGTATATTCGCTATTGATGGTGCCTTAAACATTAACACGCAGCACATGGTCAGCGTTACAGCTATAGGGGGACACAGTACATGCACATTCAGTATATAGCTCGCAGTAGGCAGCCGAGTGATATAACGGAAACTCATTCAGTGTGAATCTCCAGCACACGCAGGAACTGATGCAAAGGCCTCAATTATTTAGGGAAGGAGAGGGACACATGCAATTACTATTAATGCCATTAATTTCACAGGCCATTTACTACGCACCCGGGCCTAGGAGAGGTAGCTAGAGACGTGTTGAGTAAGATGCTGAAAAAGTAGGCGTGAGTCCAAGAAAATAGGGGGAAAGGGCACGGGTAAGAAAGAAGAATTATCATTTGCGTTGATCATCATAATTATTCTTCCTCTTGTGTTACAATTAATTTGCAGATCAAGAGCAAGGGGACTTTTTTGTTATGATTAAGCAAATGGCCCATTATGGTGCAAATGTTTTATGAGCAAGTGCAGCTCACTTGATGGCCTAGATTAAAGCAACACTGAGAGAGAGATAAGGGAGAAAAGCGTGACAAGGGGGCAGAAAACAGAGGGTGAAGAGAGAAGGGTGAACTGGGAGGGAACGACGAGCGGTGAGATATGGAAGAGAGAAGTGGAAAAAGTAACAGGATGTGTGGATGTGTTGATGTGTGTTTGAGGGTTGGGGGGTGGGTTGTCAATTAACTAGCAACAGAAGTGATGAATGGGCTCCCATCTCAGCAGAGAGGGAAGGGAAGGAGGTGGACAGGGATTTCAGCTGCAGGCCACATGCTGAGTGAGAAACCAAGGAGTTAAATATATCATGAGGCTAAAAGGGTTGGAGGAGTTGAGTAAAAAATCCAGACTGAGACTAACAGCTGTCTGTTGCTTGTTTGTAGGCACTCCTAAAACGTAAAGGGCAAAGAAAAGTGACATTGATCTGTGTTCACATTAGCATGGTAGCCTGAGAGCACTTAGATGGTGCAATTAGAGACACAGTCAATGAGATGGACAGGACTCACTTGCCTCATCAGTGTTTTTTTTCATCTATGTGTTAGAATAATAAGGTCATTCAGCACAGCTGCTTATTATCGCCCATGTAAACAAATACACAGGCACATTCATAGCAAGTGGGACTAAGAAAAGGTTGGACATAATGGTATACTAGCTTATTCACAAATGGCTTGTTTACAAATTAACATGTACTAACAGGTTCTATTCTATAATGCTTGTGGACAATACATGCACAAAACAGCAATCATTTGGCATTTTAATATATGATCCTGATATGATCTATGTCCAATTTTGTGGCAGTACGACTTTAGTTATATCAAAATTTAACTTTCACAGCATTAAAATGCAACATTTGTTTTAAGTCTGAGCTGGCGCTACCACTAGAGGACAGTGGAAATGGAGGTGTTCTGTGGATGAAAAGATAACTTTAGGCCCTATAATTATTTGCAATTATGTAATTATTGTTATGTTTGCAATATTTCAATATAAAAGAAATTGGATTGCACACACTCTGCAAATACGGCACTGAAATGAGTGATGATGCATTTTAATGTGTCCTGATATAAGAACATTGTTATCGTTGTTATTATTATCATTGTTATACGAGAACGCAATTAGCAGTGGTTGGTGAATTGTGACTGTACTCTATCTATGTCCAGGCCATACACATTCTGAGCAAATCAATCCTCAAATGTTAAAATCGGCAGAAATTCAATATATAAAGAAAAAAAAAGTCATTCTCAAAAATCAGATGGGTCATTAACT
This sequence comes from Siniperca chuatsi, assembly GCF_020085105.1. Taxonomy (NCBI): domain Eukaryota; kingdom Metazoa; phylum Chordata; class Actinopteri; order Centrarchiformes; family Sinipercidae; genus Siniperca; species Siniperca chuatsi. The sequence continues at coordinate 21,908,720 of NC_058048.1, forward strand.
TCTTTTAGTCAATTAATGACAATTATATTATTCATTGCAATGATTTGTGGTCAAATTCACAATGTGTTCAGAGGGCAGCCACTGAAAACATAGTGTGAACAGTCTTTAAAAATATTAAAAATCTGAGCAGTAAATTAGAAATGAACAGTGACTTGCAGGCTTGTAGAGTTAATGTAGCTATAGATTTAAAATCTTTTAATGGGGTGCAATGTGTATTGTGGAATAATAGAATTAATACATATCTAGTAATAAATGTCTATGGATGAGTGGACTGTTATTTAAATCCAAATGTCATGCTGGTCCTTGTCAATAACACTAGCTCAAACTAAGTTGGTGTATTTGATAAGTTTTGCTTTATAAAGCTTTTCTAAAATGAGTCATGCCACCAAAATAGTGAGGACCTGCTTGTGATGTTGAAGAAGGTCCAGTAATACTTTGAGCTATGGCAGCTGGCCTGGCATTATCTGAGCAATGTCTTGCCAGTTTTATTTTTAAATAAATAATAATAAATAAATAAAACTTTATTTAGCACTTATCTAAACAAAGTACAAAGTGCTTCACAGAGAGAGAAATAAAATACCATAGTGAATGATAAAATATAAAATACATAAAAACAATAAAATAAACAGACAGCTCAGGTAAGATCAGGATATGCTTTCCGACAAAAATGCGTTTTGAGAAGAGACTTAAAAGAAAACACTGATTCAGACAACCTAATTTCTTCGGGCAGGTTGTTCTAGAGCCTCGGGGCCATGGTAGCAAAAGCTCTGTCCCCCTTAGTTTTCATCCTGGACTCAGGAACAGACAGGAGACCCCTGCCTGAAGATCTCAAATTATTCATAAGGGATTAAAGGTCTAAAATATAGTCTGGAGCCAGGCCATGAAGAGCCTTAAAAGTAATCAATAAGATCTTAAAATAAATCCTAAAACAAACAGGGAGCCAATGTAGCGAGGCTAAAACAGGAGTGATGTGATTGTACCTCTTGGTCCTGGTTAAAAGCCAAGCAGCTTTTAACCAGGACCGTTTTGATAAATAAACACAATGAAATAAGTGTAAAATAAAAATAAGTTTCATTTTGGTTTCTCTATTTTGCTTCTGCTATCTCTTGCCCACTCACTCTCACTCCTTTTTCCTTTTTATCTTGGTGTTTCTTGTTCAGACTAGTCAGATATTCACTTACAAAAATGTTGTTTAAATCCCAATAAGGTTAAATAAAATTCCCATCCCTCATATCAGCAAATATTACTATAACTTTAAAACACACAAAAACATGGTTTTATGATGTTGCCCATATTGTCCTGCACTAGATGGAGGTGCTTTATGATGACAAAAGATGAGATGGCACCAATATTCAAAAGCAGATATCGCAGAGGAAATGAAAGGCGAATAAAAGAGCGCAGGAGAGACAGTTTCTCTATGAGTCAGTAAGAACACAGTGGCTTTAATCTTCAACAGGTACCTGACATCTTGGGAAACAGTGCAGATGATGTCCTCATGATTGAGTGATGATGGTCAGGAACACATACACACTGGCACCCTTACACACAGATTCTTTGAGAATCTGTAGTTCATCCCATTTCTTTGAAAATCTCTTTCATCAATTAATATCTGATCTAACGTCACAACCCACAAATAATTGATCTTTGGTGCCTTTATCTTTGCCTTTATTGCGTTCTTCTGAGTGTAAATGGGTATGTGCTCACATCCTATCTCTTTTGTAAACATTCACGCATGCACTCACATAATTTCTCCACGAATATCAAATGAAATTAATGTTCACACACCACACACACACAGCGACAAGCAAACAAAAAAAAAGTACAAAGCAACACAGAGAGAGCTTTTCAGTGTATTAAAATTCTGTTGGTCATTTCTGGTATTTGGGAGAGGTTGTTCTGGCAGGGATATATCAAAACTATTGATTTAGCATTTCCTTCCATGTTTTGCAAGAGACAGACAGCGGGGGCGAGGGTAAAGGTCCTCAAGAACTGCATGAGATTTTCAAAGGACGGCTCTAATGTATGTTCCCCATTGATCTGCTGGGTAAATGTGACGTCCAGGCTCCAAAGGTCTGATATGCCTTCCATACTAGAGCTGGGCAGGCTGCACTAACTAGTTACGTTTTCCGTTGATCGATGGCTCTGTCTGTTGGTCTGTCTGGCTGTCTTTGCTCCTGACTTTTTCATGCAACACACTCTCGGGAGGTGGGAGTACTTGATGCTTGCTCACTTCACATTCCTCTGTGTGGTATAATCTGCAAACAGAGTGACAGAGAGACGGACAAACATGCACGCAGACAGGTAAAGAGACTCACTGAGACAACTGTGGCCATAGTGCACCATGAAATCAGCTCCCAGGGCTCGGGCGGTGAAATCGTCCAAGCAGCAGGCCCCGTACGTCACGTCCCCCATCACAATTGTATCTGCCTCTGTGAACCTGGGATGTACGCACACAGAAACAATAATCAGTGCAGTCACAGACCATATGCACGTCCTGTTGTTCGTTATCATAGCGATCAATACACAGAGCGTGCCAGGCACGGTGTGATTATGAGAGACCTGAGTAAGATCAATCCCTCTCCACTTGCTACAGATAGAGTACACTATATAGTGTCTGACAGCATTGTCAGTCAATGACTGACTCACAGCATATCAGGATGACACACTGCTATTCTTCTGCGCCTCATGACCGGCAGCCAAAGGCCTGAGTGCGGCACAAGCTGTCTGGTAGTTAAAGCCCTGCCAGACGAGGGTTAATAGGTCACCAGTCAGCCTGGCCACAGAAAGGAGGCTATACAAAGGGGAAGAAGAAGTAGGAGATGAAGGCTAGGACTGGTACACATAAGCAGATTAGAGTTTGTAGGGGCCTTGGCTAGTTTATCTATGGCCTGGATTCACAGCACATCTGCCTGGGAACAGGAGAAACAGCCTCAGCAACAGTTAGTGTTTGCAGCATTAGAATAAACTATTCAGACTAGATGCTTTATGCCACAGTAGGTTGTGAGAGCGTAGCACAGACCATGTGGACCTAATATTCCACTTTGCAGCTGTAATAGAAAAAAAATCATGGCCTTCTTGAGAGGAAAACCACCAAATTACACAGGCATCTGTGGACCCAGATCTGTTAGAGTGAATTGCTGATCGTGCTACAGAAAAACAAGCTCTTTCTTTTATCGCCCTTTATGGGCAAATAAAATGCTAAGTAAACCCATAAAGGCTAAGTAAAATGAATAAAGGCTGAGAGTAACAGGGAGGAAGCGCAAATGAACAGAAGCTTGAAGCATTGTAAGGGAGGAAAGATGGGTAGACGAGGGGGTGGTTGTAAATGGTGGTTGTTGCCAGGTATTTGTGTCTGTATTCTGACAGATTTAGGCTAGACAGAAGGGGTAGAATAGAGATGAGACAGAGAACTTGGGGAGAAGAGGGAAGTGATAAACAGAAATGGCTGCACGCAGAACAGCAACTGTAGCAACCAACAGACTCTTAGTAATGTGTCTCCTGCTGCCCAATCTTTCAACCCACATCCACTCTATCTGTTTATTCCTCTCTCTGCTCCTCGCAAGGGGCTTCAGACAGAGTTTCTATTTAGCCTTTTCTCCCTCATTTTCTCTGATGTAATCTCTGGTTTGCACTCTCTCTGGGCTCCTCATGATTGTCCCCTAGTTTTCTATGTTGTCTCTCTCTCTCTCTCTCTCTCTCTCTATTTCCCTGTCCCTTCTCCTCTAATGGCTGCTCTCAAGTGAAGGGCAGTACAGGCCAGCTGAGCCCAGGAAAACATAGACAGAGCAACTCATCTGGTAAATAAATATTTGCTCTCGAAGATTTGAAACAGTTAGCCTCTTTCTTGTCAAGGTGTTGATTTGGTCGGTGTGTCTCTTTGTACTGCGTACACGTGCAGCCGACAGCAGGAAGGTAATTGTGGGTTACTAAAAATTATACATCAAACAGGTCATTTGAGGTCTGTGGATTCGTGCACTAGTTTGCTCATTCACTGCAACCCATTGTTCTTTCATCACAGTCCGCTGACTTTGTTTGGAGTTGCAAAACGTGCATCAACCTTTCAGCTAAAAAAATAAAGCCTTCTCACCAGAAAAAAGAGAGACAATCCCCTGCAATCCATTGCAGACCATGCAGAACAATCTACAAAGCAAAACACGGCACTACAGAAGATTATTGTATGTAATCAGCCATATATCTGCCAGAAATACCATTATCATGTTATCTCCATTGGCAGTACAGTACACTGAAACTTCATGGTAATAAATGCTAAGAATCTGATTAGGAGGCCCATAAGACACTTGTGATGCTACTGGGATATGGGCAGAGTAATTACTTGGGCAACATATAGTCCCATATCCCACTGGAAGAGAGGAAAAGAGGGAAGATAGAATGAAAAAATGTTAGAGAGGGAGTGAGAGAATTAAGTCAAATTAGTGTTAATCAAATCCTATTTCTAACACATGCTATCTCACACAGAACATACAATATGACTAGTGGGCAAATCTCCTCCAATGCCTCCACATTTCCATTTATTCCTCTCTCCATCTCCTCAACTCCTCCCCTCCTTCTCTCACTTCCTGCTTGCACTCATCTCTATAGTGTCAGTCACTTTCCTGCTTCCTTCTGTATATCAGCACTGGTTTTGCCTCATCTCAGGGTACTCAGTTCAGCCATTCCAACTGAAATGTCATTAAGATCTAATTAAGATGTCAGAGAAGCTTGTGAACTCCATAACAACCCTTGTTAATTAGCTCTTTAGCATACAGCTTAATATGTGTGAGAAATTGCCAACTGATTTGAATCTTTGTTATAAAGACCACTACACTTGTGTGTGCTGCAAACACAAGTCTAAGAGCAGGCTGCAATATACAGTACATATGCACACATACGCCAGCATAAGTGCATGCACACACAAACACACGATTGTGGATTTAGCGCCAGCTGATAGTATCACTGTTTATCAATAGGTTAAGTAGCTGATATGTTTTATATAAATAGCATCTTACTCAGCTCCATTATTGTCCTAGTGTGGCGGCATTGGTATGAAGGCTGATTAATCTTTCTGTTCCTGTCCTCGGGAGATGATATACTTTTCTGACTTTGACAGGAATTTCTTCTGATGCCGGCATAAAAGAGGAACTTGTTGGCACCAATGCCTTGCAGCTCAGAGATGTTGCAGCAGACAAAAAGAATGAAAAACTTCTCCCATCTCTGAACCATCTCATTAGCAATCACAAAGTTATTCTGTCGCCGATGACACTTATCTGTTGATGAAAATGATAGGCCTGAATTTAACTAACAAGGCTTCCACCATTTGTTTGAATAACCGTTTATTTAAGGTTTGTGGTATTTTGAGATGTGGGAATTTGAAGGTAATTTTCGCTCTGACACTCAGCTTTACTCTTGGGCCTATCAGCTTGAGGAAGCATTACAGGGACACAGAAACCTTTATATCCACAAACTGCATGGAAAACTACAGCATCCTGTTCTTTCAAAACTTCAATACTGTATTATTTTTGGGCTGGCTGAACAATAAGGCTAGATGATGCATTTTATGCATTCATTCATTTCCAGATTTCCAGTTCTGTGTTTGAAGCAGTAGGAGGGTGCATACCATATGACGGCAGGAGGTGCATCACATTCATATGTTTCAGCCATGTGCTGATAAAATCGACCAAATATCATTAAAAATTTGACTCACTGGCACCAAATATAACTGTCGCAAACAAGTAATTAAAGCCACCATACCAAACTCCACTTAAAACTAATAATTGTCATTGCACTCCATGCTAATTTGTTTGAACAATTAATCAGTCTACCTGCATTGCTATATTGTATCTACAATGATGTTTTCTCAAACTTCACCCCTAATTTAAATTAAATACTGTGGGAAAACACAAACAATAGTCATATTCAAAACACTAACACATCAGGCACATCAATATTGAGGTACTGAGTCAACAATATTGAAATATTTGATTTTGTCAGTACTACAATTATGCTTAGGCCTGGATTCTAAAATGCTTATGTATTCATGTCTCCCACTCCATCTCCACTGTAAAAAAAAAAAAGTGGGTTAAGTACCTTGCTCAAGGGCAGGGCAGAATGGAAAATGAAGGGAAAATGTTTGACTTCCCCACCATGTTTTTCTACTGGTCTGATAATGTAAAGGAAGCAGTGGTTAAAAACAACAACAAAAAACCCTCTTTTGACTCTTATGATGTTTCACTATATTGATGCGCAATCAGGCTGCATTAGTGCTGCTTGTCATGCATTTATGCATTTGCTTGGCAAGTGTGTGGATGGTCAACAAGCCTGTCAGACAAAAAAAGGAATTACAATAAATTACTGACAACAACTTAACTTTTCACAGTCCTCTGCCATCATCAGGTGGGCTAATCCAATTTGCATGCTTCCTTATTTCCATACTGATGTGATTTAATTTGTTCAGCAGTAACTTTACTAGTCAAGTGCAAAATAGGTAAGAAATGATTAGAGCTTTTCCAAGCTTTCCAGGTTTTAAAGTTTTGCATGCTTTTATAGTACCTAAAGGTAATTTTCATGGTACCTAATGAGCATGTGCCATCTAACTGAGTCATTAAAATTATGTTATGATAGGGAATACCAGCAATCAACCACATGTTACTCTGACAACGGCTAGCTGGTAGTTAGCACTGTCCTCTCACAAAAGAGTGTTCTGGTTTTAGTCTTCAGCCAAAACTATTTCTATATTAAGTTTGCATGTTCTCCTGGTGGGTGTGTGGGTTTCCTCTAGGGGCTCTGAGTTTTCTCTCATACTCCAAACACATGTAAATGGATTTGTGACTCTACATTGCCAAGCAGGATTGTGAATATATTGACCCTGATGGATTGGAAATACATCCAGATTATTTCACTGCCTCTCACTCAGTGCATTCTGGGAATGACTCCAGACTGTCTCTTCATCCTCTAGATTGTATATATATATATATATATTTTTTTTTTTTTACAATACACAGCGTTATCATATGTTTATTTACAAGTCAGACCAATCTATTATGCTACTTGAGTTCTGTGGTATCTACACTGAGATGTATTAATATACAGTGAATTACACTTACATGAAATAATTCAATAAATAACTGTAAGAGAATATCCTGCAGAATACAGCCAGAAGGACTAGGATCTTTCTCACATTAACGCTCATCGGCAGCTGTTAATAGCCAAGTTTACCTTAACATGCACATATTAGCATTTACAGTATACCAAAGCAAGCTTTCAGTCAGTGAAAGATATTACAGTAAGGCATCTGCTGATGCAGGTGGCTAACAAGCATATGTTAGATAACTAGATAAAACTATCTGTACAAAAAAGCACAGGTGCACATATATGTGACAGTATAGTATGATCTTTAATTTTACATTAATGACAACATCCCGGTAGGTAAGGTAAACTTATTCTTCCATTTGAGTTAATATTATTTATGATAATAATAATAATAATAATAATAATAATAATAATAATAGCAAAATAATGTTTCAAAACATCCAAAACTTAGATCTGTGTATGACGATTATTCATAATAAGGTTTGAGGGCCGTGCAA